>NC_036643.1:7657582-7769539 GCF_002806865.2 Cucurbita pepo subsp. pepo
TTCAATTTTATTTTAAACACGTTTGAATCCCAAGAATGCATCAGATTTATTTTTGAGCAATTCAATCCACATATATCTACTAAAATCATCTACCAAAAGCAAAAAGAATTTATTACCTCCATGAGTTGTTGGAGTAATTGGACCACACAAATCGCCATGCACCAATTGTAGAACACTAACGGCTCGAAAATTCGCTTGTTGTGGGAATGGTGTTCTTCGTTGTTTAGTGATTACACAACTATCACAAACTTGTTCGATCCTTTCAACGTGCGGAATTCCTTTCACCATTTGTTTCGTAGACAGGTTTCTTAAAGCCTCAAAATTCAAATGCCCATATCTAGCATGCCACAACCAAGAATCTTCAGACAACTTACCAAGTAGACATGTTGGTTTCGTTGTTTTTAGGCTAATTGTATATAGCCTATTTCGTGACCGCTTCACTTTTGCCAAGAATTCCTTTGCCTTTGTGAAAATGACAAGTAAACCATGTTCGATCTCAACTTTACAGCCCTGTTCATCCAATTGTCCTAAACTTATAATGTTACTTTTAAGTATAGGAATGAATTATACATCGAAAAGGATACAGTGATCTCCATTTTCACATTGCAGCATCGTGTCTCCACGTCCTTTTATCTCTACAAGTGATCCGTCTCCGAACTTCACCGTGCCGGTCACTGACTCGTTCAATTCCGAGAACCAACTTCGACAACAAGTCATATGATTGCTGGCACCCGTATCTAGGAACCAAGTGTTGTTTTTCTACTCAATTTCTTCCAGGACAACCTTCTCTTCATAAAGAGCCATATCCATCAACTCTGGTGAACCGAGAGTTCGGACTTCACAAACTTGTGCTATAAGTAAGACTGGCTCATCCTCATCACCTTGCATCTCAGTCAAGTGCGCCTGATCCTCCCTTTTCTTCGATCTACTGTGGGATGCATAATGGCCAATCTTTTGACAATTATAACATTTCACCTTCCGACATTCTGAGGCATAGTGGCCTAGGCCTTGACAATTGTAGCATTTTACCTTACTCTTGTCACTCTTCTTCTCTTGATGTAATGAGTCGTTTCCACGTCCATGACTTCTCCCTCTCCAGCGACCACTGCGACCTCACCCTCGGCTATGGCCTCCATTGTCACTACGTTTTTTCTCGAACGTTGAACTTTCACCTTTGCCTTTCGATTCTTTTGCTTTCCATTCTCCTTTTGTAAATAAGCCATGCTCAGCATTCTCTTTGTTGCCACCGATCCGTTCCTCGTATGCTTTAAGACGGCCGATGACTTCCTCCATGGTCATCACATTTAAATCGACAAATTGCTCTATTGCCGATGCGATATGAAGAAACTTAGAAGGTACTGAGTGTTAAATAAAAGCCATGCCTTATTTAGTTAGGTTTTCTAAAAACATATGAATTCACGCTAATGGAAAAGCGTAATTCTAGGTGCCAATTTGGGCAAAGTCTTCGTCCAATTTACTATTTCTGTATAATTGGTTTTTCTATTTTTGTAATTAGATTTGTTATTTAAACCATTCAACTGAATGAAAATAAGATATCGAGTCTTCAGCAATCTCTCACTCTCTCTCCTTTTACTTCCGCTAATTTTTCTTTCGAAGAAACCTTTGCTCAATTTTTCGTCGACACTGTCTTCTGAATTGCCAGAGTCAACAAGTGGTATCAGAGCCAAGTTGAAGCCATCGGTGTATATCATTGCGGAGGAGCCAACCTATCAACAATCAAGTTGAATAGCTCAAGTGCTTAGACTGTTGACCTAACAACACACAGGTCTTAGGTTCGAGTAGAAGAAAATGAAAAGTGCGAAAATAAGCACATCGTTGGGTCCATCCCGAGTAGGCTCGCTCACTCCTCCATGCCACCGCCAAGTGCCGGCATCTCCATCACCACCACGAAGAGGCCGACGCCGTGATGACGGGCGTCGAGGTGTCGTTGAGCTAGTGATCAGGGAGATAACAATCGTCGTCGTTCAATATCCGATATTGATGAGGTTCGACTATAACGAGCCGATATTGACAAGGTCCAACTATAACGAGTGGACCTTGTTGATGCGCGCGTCAACCTACAGGCACAAGGGTTATGGCACGCTCTCGAGCGAGAGGAAGGAGAAACGATTGAGGATCGGCTGGCCGGTTCGGTCGGTGTACAGCGAGTGTGGGAATTCAACATCGAGCAGCTACGGAAGGAGCTCTTGGAGATCCACTTTAAGGACGGTGAATCCGTCGATGATTTTTCAATGCGGATCACGGGGCTCGCCAATAGCATCACAACACTCGGTGGCAGCATCAGCGAGACAGAAATCGTGAAGAAGATGCTGTAGGTCGTCCCCGATCACCTCGAGCAGTGATCAGGGAGACAACGATCGTCGTCGTTCAATATCCGATATTGACAAGGTCCAACTATAACGAGTGGACCTTGTTGATGCGCTTCAACCTACAGGCGCAAGGGTTATGGCTCGCTGTCGAGCGAGAGGAAGGAGAAACTATTGAGGATCGGCTGGCCGGTCGGTGTACAGCGAGTGCGGGAATTCAACATCGAGCAGCTGCGGAAGGAGCTCTCGGAGATCCGCTTTAAGGACGGCGAATCCGTCGATGATTTTTCAATGCGGATCACGGGGCATGCCAATAGCATCACCACACTCGGTGGCAGCATCAGCGAGACAGAAATCGTGAAGAAGATGCTGTAGGTCGTCCCCGATCACCTCGAGCAAGTCGCAATTTCAATCGAGACACTGCTTGACGTGAACGACCTAACGGTGGAAAAGGTGACCGGAAGACTGCGTAACGTCGAGCAGCGGAAGAAAAATACCATCTCAGCTGTCGACAAGGAGGGTCGTCTACTCCTCACTGAGGAGGAATGGCTTGCACGCCTAAAGATCCGTGACGACACCGGGGAGAGCAATGGGCCCTCCAGCCGCAAAGGCGGTAAGAAGTCGTGGAAATCTCGCCGACGCATGCACGGGAAAGAGGCGGATCAAAAGAAGGAGGAGTCGACTGATGACGGGCCAATCCAGTGCTCGTACTGTGGGAAGAGAGGTCACCTGAGCAAGAATTGCTGGAGCAAGCTCAGGAACAAGGAGACGGCCGAGAGCCCTCTAGATGCAAAGGCGGTAAGAAGCCGTGGAAATCTCGCCTGCGCATGCACGGGAAAGAGGGGGATCAAAAGAAGGAGGAGTCAACTAATGACGGGCCAATCCAGTGCTCGTACTGTGGGAAGAGAGGTCACCTGAGCAAGAATTGCTGGAGCAAGCTCAGGAACAAGGAGACGGCCGAGAAGGCCCATGTGGCTCAATCCAAGGAGGATGAGCCGACCCTTTTCATGGTGACTGCATCAGTCCTACCTGACGTCCCTACTCCCGAGGAAGAGCTCCTCAAATCCACAGAGGTAATCGACTTCTAGCTGGAGCAAGCTTAGGAACAAGGAGACGGCCGAGAAGGCCCATGTGGCTCAATCCGAGGAGGATGAGCCGGCCCTTTTCATGGTGACTGCATCAGTCCTACCTGACGTCCCTACTCCCGAGGAAGAGCTCCTCAAATCCACAGAGGTAATCGACTTCTAGCTGGAGCAAGCTTAGGAACAAGGAGACGGCCGAGAAGGCCCATGTGGCTCAATCCGAGGAGGATGAGCCGGCCCTTTTCATGGTGACTGCATCAGTCCTACCTGACGTCCCTACTCCCGAGGAAGAGCTTCTCAATCGACAGAGGTAATTGACGATGGCATAACTGCTCCGGTGAGCGTCGAACTCGAGGAAGAGTTTCAATTGTGCATAACAAAGGCACCGGCTGGGGAGCCAATTCAACTGAAGGAGGAGCGAATGTTCGCTCAAATCAGTGAAAGAGGTGAGCAGCAAGAGCACCGGCGATGGGTCCTCGACACGGGGGCAACAAACCATATGACCGGGGCCAAGTCTGCGTTCTCCGAGCTTGACTCGGGGATTTGAGGGACGGTGAAATTTGGCGACGGCTCCGTCGTCGAGATCGAAGGGCACGACACCATCCTGTTCGTCAGCAAAGGAGGCAATCATCACAAGCTGACCGGCGTCTACTTCATCCCGAGACTCAAGGCTAATATTGTGAGCCTGGGTCAACTCGATAAGGCCGGCTGCCACATTTCCATCAAACGCGGGCTACTTAGGATCCGCGATGATCGACGACGGTTGCTCACGCAAGTTCGGTGCAGACAAACCGCCTTTACATCTTAAAGCTGGAGATAGAGCAACCAGTCAACCTCTCGGCCAGGTACCGGAAGATGGAAGACCTATTAGGAAGAGGTGAACCACCTGGACTGGCGGCGCGCCAACTCGAAGAAGAGGCGGTCGAACAAGACGTGGAGTCTAAAGGACATGCCGCCAGGGACACCANCAAGGGACACCGAGCCATAGGGCTCAAATCGGAGTAGATATACCACAGGTTTTAGGAGGAGATTGTTAGATAAAACCTGAGTTTTTCATTTCTCCTTATTTAGATTCACACGATTTCAGAATACCTCCGTTTGACCATTTGACAAACACATCGAATGGATCACCAATGTTTTAGACGACAATTTTGTAGGGAGTGGCACAGATTTAGTTGGCCACTCTCCAGCCATTTTTAGGACAATTTATATTTAAATAGGAGATATGTTTAGAATATCAGATAACCTGATTTTAAGCGCAGTCAAAATTTCAGCTTCTCTCTCTTTGTTATTTTTACGCATTTTATTTTTTCTTCCAACAACCTCTTGTCGAAGATTTCCTCTCACCGAGAAGAAGGGATTTCCTTGGCTGATTATCGAAATCCAACACTGAGCGGAGAAATTTTTTCACCAAGCATGCCTCTTCGAAGTTGTCTCCAAAAGTACGTATTTTATTAACAACTCATGTCAATCTTGCTGCATAATCATCTATAGTCTCGGACTCCTTCATATTCATAACTTCGAACAAAATCTTCAGAGTTTGGATCTTTGCCTCCTTTACACGTTCAGCACCCACATGAATAGTTTTTAACGTCTGACATGCTTCTTTTGCTGTCTCTTTCTCTGCTAACAAAAACAACATCTCCTCAGGGATTGCTTGATAGATAGCTGCTAAGGCCATTTGATCCTTCCTTTCATCAAGACTATCCAGAGACTCAGTTGATTGGATTGCGTCCCACACCCCTTGAGCACGCAAATAGACCTTCATCTTCATAGCCCATGCTGAGTAGTTGGTTCTCGATAACGTCGGGTATTGGAGTGATACCAGACCTTCCTTTGTTGCAGACTTCGACGACTCTCCTCTCTCTCCATTGTTGTTATTATTTCTCGGCATGATCTTTGGCATGTAACCAGTGCTCTGATACCAAATGACAGAAAACACACATACGAGGAAGTGATTTTTGCACAATAACGTTATTCTCTAAGAGAGACAATACTTAGAAAATAAACAAAACCAAGTTACTTATTTTATTCAACTTGTCACACAGTACATATATAGACAAAAAGAAAAACTAACTTCTTACAATCTTAGCCACACATTAATAACTACTAATAACTTCCCTTGATCTTATCCACAAATACTAAAACTGACATAATTTAAAATACAAACAGCAAATACGAATGAATTACGGTTAATACAAGATTGAATAAACTAACAGATCCAGCATTAATGGAGAGGAGCAAGTTCTGAAAGTCGAAGGACGAACGAAAATAAGTAATGGAGGAAGAGGAACTTACAGGGGCAGAGGACGCGGAAGAGGAAGATCAACTTTCAACAAAGCAACGGTTGAATGTTATAGGTGTCATGACTTAGCTCATTTTAATTATGAATGTTCAAAGATGAATAAGGAATTGAATTATGCAGAGCTGGAAGAAGAGGATGAAATGCTGTTAATGGCTCATATGTTAAGACATGAAGCAAAAAGGAGTGATGCTTGGTTCTTAGATTCTAGTTGCTCAAACCATATGTGTGTAAGTGAAGGTATGTTTTCAAGCTTAGACAAGACATTTTCCCACATTGAAAAACTTGGAAATAATACAGGTAGGAAAGTTATGGGAAAGGGTGCAGTGAAATTAACTTTGCATGGGGTTCGTTGCACTATTAGTAATGTGTATTGGGGACCTGAACTAAAAAATAATCTCTTGAGCGTTGGACAACTACAAGAAAAAAGGAGTAGCAGTGCTGTTTGAAGATGGTGTATGTAGCATTTATCATCCACAAAAAGGAAAAATAGCAGAGTCAATTATGATCGCAAATCGGCAGTTTATTTTGGGTGCTGAACCATCTACCACAACAAATGAAGAAAGATGCCTCCAAGTTTCAAATACGGACCAGTCAACACTTTGGCACCATCGATATGGTCATCTCGGCTACAAAGGCTTGTGCACCTTGAAACACAAAAACATGGTGAAAGGCCTGCCGCAAATTGGGGCTCCAAACCCCACCTGTGAGGCATGTATGAAAGGCAAGCAACATCGGAACTCCATTTCAAAAAATGGGTAAATGGAGAGCAACGGAAAAATTAGACTGGGGGAAAACATTGAAATTGATAAGAACACAGCCGAAGGAGGAGGAATAACAGAGGAAACGACTGAACCGGTTGCTGAAACAATTGAACCAGTTGCTGAAAACGGAGAAAGAAAAATCACGGAAGAAACGACTGAATCGGCTGCTGAAACAATTGAACCAGTTGCTGAAAACAATTTTTCCAGTAACCGTCGCACAAGATTTGACAGTAAGGGAGGGGAGAAATCGACATCCACCTGTATGGTTAGCAGATTCCGGTGAAGGCTATGAGAAAAAGGGAAGTGAGGAGATGGTGTACAAACTCCAAAAGGCTCTCTACGGATTAAAACAAGCACCTAGAACCTGGTTTGGTCGAATAGAATCCTACTTCATCAAGGAAGGATTCAAAAGCAGTTCCAGTGAGCAAACACTCTTCATCAAGAGGAAGGGAGGTAAAATTCTTATCGAAAGCATTTACGTTGATGATTTTTTATTTATTGGAGACCAGATGAAGAACTATTGGACGAGTATAAACGTTCCTTGAAGAAAGAGTTTGATATGACTGACTTAGGTGAGATGAGATTTTTTCTTGAAATAGAGGTAATACAAAGATTAGATGGTATTTTCACATGTCAAAGAAAGTAGGCTGTTGAAGTTTTAAATCGACTTGGCATAGAGAATTACAATTCTGTTTGTAATCCCACTGTTCCAGGAAAGAAAATTGGCAAAGATGAAAATGGTGCAAAAGTATATGTAACTTTGTATAAACAAATAGTGGGAAGTCTGATGTATCTCACAACTACTCGTCTTGATCTCATGCTTGCTGTAAGTTTGATTAGTCGTTTTATGGCATGTCCAACACAACAACATTTTGCACCAGGTAAAATGGTTTTAAGGTACTTGAAAGGTACGGTAGATTACGGTGTATTTTATAAAAAAGGAGGAGTCGGTTATTTGACTGGATCGACTGGTAGTGACTGTGCCGGAGACATGGAAGAAAGCAAGAGTACTTCAGGCCATGTGCTTGTGATTAGTGGAGGAGGAGTAGCTTGGTCTTCTCGTAAGCAGCCTATAGTCGCTTATGAACCACAGAAGCTGAGTTCGTTGCTACTAGTTCCTGTGCATGTCAAGCTGGTTGGATGAGGAGGATATACTCAAAGAGATTGGTCACTCTCAAATAGATGGAACAAAGCTAATGTGTGTAATACTTCAACTATTAAGCTATCCAAAAATCCAGTTCTACACGGACGTTCCGAACACATAAGAAAGCATTTCGGAAGTTGCGTGAAGAACTTAGCGTGCATAGTTTTTCTGACGAACTAATTCTTGACAAAGAAGAATAAGTTCACGGGAGAAATGGTCAGAAGAATTTGATTAGATGAAAAAGAGTTAAGAGTATTTTTAGGAATTTAGTTTAAATATTTCTCAGATTTGTTTACCCGATTTGTTTCCATTTCCAAGATTTGTGGATAGAAACGTTTCTATGTAGGGTTATTTGTAAGGCTATAAAAGCCAAGTTCACATTTCAATAATATTATCACCTCAAACTTCAATTGTTTATGTTTTTGGCTTTGTTACGTCAAAACCAGTACTTGTCACTTCTACCTTCCCACAATGGCAAACTCACTCCATCTAATTTCTTTAATCTATTTTTCTTTGTTCGGGGGGCAACGAGGTTGAGAATCGGTTCATGAGCTGCTTTTTGGCTCGAATTGCCGGGAAGGATATTGATTGGGGCTTGTGGGCGTTCCAAGGAATTTATATGTACAGACGGTGTCATGAAGATCCTGATGAAAGTTTTGGTGTTATGGATCACTCTTGGACTAAAGATAGTACCCCCATCACTTAAACAAATGCTTCCACTTATCAAGAGAGTGAATCAAGGTTAATTTGTTGCTTCTCAATCTAACCAGTGCATTATAACAAATCAAACCCTTATATATTTCTTTAGTTAGAATTTGAAACTAAAGCTCTTTTCTTGCGGATCCAAATTCTAAAGCACCAATATCATACATAATGCTGCATCCCGTATCAGGGCAATGTGTCAAATCCGAGGACAAAGGAGGAGTTGAACTCGGCGATTGTGCCACTCCGAAGCAATGGAACCATAGTGGAGATGGAAGTCCCGATGAAGTTGTTGTCAAACGGGCAGGGTTTGAAATCTGTCAGAGATGGAAAAGCACCGGTGGTATCCGACAAATGCTCTGGCGATGGAAGCAATTGCACGGATGATCCTCAACCCCAATGGTTCAAACTTGTTCCAACAAATGTTGCTTAGTCTATTAATTAGTTTAAAATAGAAATTTAGAATTTGGTCCAATATACTAGTAGTTGTTGGAATTTGAATTTAGGGTTGGCATGAAAGTTTTAAAAATGCCGGAGTCAGTGTTGTCGATTTTATGCTTAAATTCATAGTTAAATTGTCAATAATTATTTTTCTATTATTTATTATATGTCCAGTCTTTTATACGATCATTATTGTTGGTATTATTTTTCATATATGTTTATACGATAAATAAAATCGGTTATAGTTAAGCACGAGAATGAAAAGAATTAGAGATAAAGTAGGGGCCAATTCAAAGTCGGGCATGTCATATATTTATTCTTCCCAATACACCATTGACTTTGGGTGTCTTGGAGGCAATTTGGAGCACCATCCGTGCAAATACATGAGTTTGTCACAATTTTTTGAAGAATTAGAGCTTTCAACCTGCAAGCAAAGACTCTTCCCATCTTGAGTTACGGTGGCCAAATGAAGCTTAGTGTTTGAAATGGCTCTCCAAGAACTCTGAGGGCCGAAGCAATCTGTTGAGAGAGATGGCATAAGGCCTTCTCCGCTTGTCTTTAAGCATAAACCAGTGCTTGACATCCTAATTGGAGTGCTATCATTGTCATGAGTCCATCGACTTGAGATGGAGCAATTACCCATGAAAATATCTTTGTTGTCATTTGAGACTTGGATGCATTGGCCACTTTGTGGATGATATATAACATACGAGAACGATGCATTGGAATTTGGATCTGTGCACCGTAAAAAAATGTCTTATACACTTGTTATAGATCCACATATTCAAAATCGTTAATATATTTATACTTACCTTGCAACATAGTCTGCAATAGTTGAAACTTCTGGACAAAGTTAGGATTTTTAATTTGAGTCCAATTGGAGTCGAGAACTCCAAAAGTTTCTACCGGCCCTGCTTGACCTTCCCTGTAATAATAGCTACCTTGCCAAGTCCATAATGCCCAATCTAAATCTTCTTGTGCAAGATGAGCCGTGAAGCAACTCATGAACCGATTTTCTGCATCGTTAACCTCTCTCTGATCGTACCCATATTCGCTGACAAACAAAGGAAATGGGTTTGGTCCTTCTCTAACAAATTCAGCATGGTCTACAAAGCCATCGATAATATTTGCACAAATATTATTTAGTGGCTGGTTCATAAATTTACTCTCTTGATCTCCACTTAACGAATTCAAGTGCACCTCAAAAACCAACTTGTTGTCTAAGGTGCTTACATTCAAGGGCTTCTCTTTTAAGCATCGAAGATCATTATCAAAATTTAGGCCCGAAACAATCACCAAAACATTTGGGTTAATGTTGTGGATTGTTGTTACTCCTTGAGTAACATAATTGTTCCAATCATTTGCATTTTCATTGGTTCCTCGTATCTCGTGTCGTAGGCTCATTCCAACCATNCAACCACCTAAATGTCATAACAAAAGAATGTTCTTTTGTTAGTGAAAAATTATAGAAGTCTTTAAACGTTTGAGTTTAGTTTCAAGAGTGTGAGAATTTTCCTTAATTTGTACGTACCGTTGATTTCTTGGAAAAGCGTTGAGCAACTAAAGCTAAGACCTTGTAGCCATTCTTGAGGGTCAAAATAGCGGTCTCCAAAAAATCCATTGCCATCGTCAAGAGAGCAACACCATCTTGGCTGACTCATATGGTTGTCGGCAATCACCATTAAACCACTCTCTCCAAGCACATCAACAACAGCTTCATAGGCTTCAGCAATAGTCTTGTTCAACACAAAAGGATTATATTGAGCCAATCCGGCTTTTGCTTGCTCTAAATCGAGGAGGTCAAAATTCTCTTCAACTGTCCTATTTGCATAACGAGTGAACATTTGAGTTGCATACGTGAGTCGTACACAATTAAACCTCAACTTGATTGCCTCATCTGCCAGCTCTTTTAATGGCCTGTGGTTGAGACCTTCTATTAGCATGCTCTGTGTGTGGGAAGGCCAATTCACGCACACAAGCTTCACTCGACGCCCTGTTGTCGAATCAACGATCCACCTTCCTTTTGTTGACAACGGTAAAGAATAAACAGAAGGAGATAAAAACACAAACAATGCTAGAAAAAGAACAACTTGAAAAGCTCTTCCCATTTTTTCTTCTCTTTTATGAATCGGGGTGAGAGAAGCATAGCCCAAAGGTTGCTTATATATCTCATGAATAGGTTGAAATTTGTTCAAAAGATGAAAGGTCGATGTAACGGTGAAACTCCTTCCATTTTTCTTAATTCAGTTGCTTTGTTAATAAATTGTGTTTCTAACTTTGATAATTTGTTGAGTAATAAGCAAATATTTCTAACAAAGCTAGCAACGTTCATACATATCTTGCCCACAGAACCAATATTTTAACATTATGGCCCCTTTTTCTTAAATAAAACTCGAAGCTTGTTCCAGTCTCAAATTAAAAATTAAAATAGTGGCTAACTACGTTTATGCTAAGTTCTTACATAATACCCCTACTACATTTTTTGAGTTGGGGACATTTTTCCACCTAATAATTCACAAATACATAAAATTATTTTAATAAAAATAAAATAGTTAACATCTTAATTATCTAATTTTAAAAAATGTAATCAAATTATTGAAAATATTTTATTTATACACTTTTCATACAATACTATGCATTTATTAATTTATATATATATATATATATTCTAGGAGAGAAAGTAGAATATTCTAAACATTGAATTTTGATGTCGCATATTTAGAAGGTCCAAAGCATACAATAAATAAATTCAGATTGCTTTGTCTTTTTTACCGTAAACAATTCGACGTGTAGTTTGGCTGTTCGATGTGTAGTTTGGTAAGAACTTATATTATGAGCCTCCATGCCCACGCTTGGAAAATGTCACCTTTTGAATTTGATTGTGTGGAAGGAGAAAAAATGAGGTCTATAATTTTATGTCCCCACTGATAAAAAAAAATAAATTGGCCATCTGGCCTTCTTTTTTCAAACAAATTCTCTTTCTTTTTTCTTGATGGCGGGTTAAAAAGTCACGTCGTTAAACTCAGGCCAACTTTTTTCTCGATGTAGGGACGAGCCATTACAATTAACTGGTTTTGGATTAGTGGATCATTCTAAAATATTTGATCAAGCTTTTAGGGTCGACCAAAATTGTAACGCGTCATGTCTAGGATAGATCAAGATTTGTAATGCAGATTCGATAACTAATGGCTCTGAATCTTGGACAAGAGACGTTACAAATTGTATTGGGGCAGTATCTCTTCCAGTAAGATGTGGTTTGAAAACGAACTAATGGGAAAGTTGGTAGGTATGTGACACCCGAGCAAATGAGGGGTACATGAATGAACCGAAACCACTTCCAAACGAGAGGTATCCTAAGGATATGATAGCCAAGAAATACTTGCGAACATGGATAGTCACTCCATATACCAATAAGGTTCATTTTCCTTTTCGATAGCTCAATTATAAGAACTTCATGGTTAGGTATGTTTTGCTTGGAGCAATTCTATGATGCACGTAACCTGTGGAGAATTTTTCTAGAATGCATGTGAATAGGGAAAAAACATGCCGGAAGAACTTGAGTTAGTTCGTGGGAATAGCTTTCACTCTTAGAAACAAAGAGTAGGTAACCTGACCATGTCAAATCCTAGACATGAGTCGTTACAAAGGTTTGGGAGTCACACTCACTCATGGTCAAACAAATTCACGTTTGATCCAACGTACAAATATAGTTACATAAGCAAAGTAAAAAGTGATATAATCCAAAAAAATGTATAAACAACCTACATACCATAATTAAAAATTTTAATACTCCTCATAATTAAACACTACAAACTTAGTAGCTATTTGGTTTCAAATTCCTCCCATAATTCTTCATTAATCAGTAATTTTTACATGCTTATCACAATCTTCCCTTGAGTCATTTGGGTTTTAGTATTGAAAGTAGATGAGCAGTTCATTTTAACCTCAAACCTTTTCTTGATGAATCCAATTATTTTGACCCTTCCTGGCATTTCCGTGTGGCTACTAATATTCAAACCTCCCGACTTCAAATCCTCCATCAAACTCAGACCCTCATCCATTTCCTCCGCCTCAATCTCCACCATCACATTCATCGTCATCGTGTCCTTTGTCCTTGTTAATCCACCGGCGTCTCCCCCTCTCTGATCACCTCGTCGTGGTAGTAAATCACTATCGTGGCTTTTGAGTATTTGAACGATGCGACATTATGATTCCGCACGAAGACACTAGCCACAACGAGTATGCCACCGTCTGAGAAGGAAGAACGGTGAGTTTTAAATGATTATTAAGAAAATTAGATGAAAACTCAATTAAGCGTTAGATTTTGACTTAGTAATAACTCAGGAAAACCTAAACAATCGTAGTGTCAAGATATTATTGAATACTCAACCTCGCTTTTACAACTTTACAAATAACAATAGAAATATTAACTATAGGACAAATAATTAAACTAAATACCAAACAATACTCATAAAACAACCCTTGGCCCCTCTCTTTCTACTCCCTATAAACACAACCTTCGTACCACTTCATGTTCGAAGAATTTGATTAGATCAAAGAAAAGTTAGAGTATTTTTACGGGGTTAGTTTAAATATTTGATTTGTTTACCATATTTTTGTTTCCAAGATTTGTGGTTAGTTTCTATTCAGGGTTATTTGTAAGACTACAAAAGCCAAGTTCAATATTCAATAATATTATCACTTCAAGCTTCAATTGTTTATGTTTCTAGCTTAGTTGTGTCAAAACCTTGCAATTGGTATCAGAGCCCCAATTTTTTAGTGATCAAATAGAGAGAGTATGAGTGAAGACAAAGTTTTAACGAAGATCCCTCACTTCGATGGTCACTTTGATCATTTTAGTGATGGAGTGAGCTGATGGAATATTTGCTCAGAGCAAAAGGTCTATGGAGTGTGGTGGAGATTGGTTTCTCAGGTCAAGAGGAAGGAACAATGTTGACTGAGGCACAAAAGGGCCACCTTGATGATGCTAGACTCAAAGATCACCAAGTAAAGCATTACCTCTTCCAGGCAATTTATCGAACTGTCTTTGAGCAAATCTTGGATCGTCGCACAGCCAAGATTGTTTGGGACTCAATGAAACGAAAATTTTGTGGAAACCAAAAAGTGAAGAAATCTCTTCTTAATGCATTAAGGAGAGAATTTGAGATCCTAGAGATGAAGAATGATAAAAGCATCAAAGATTATTTTGCAAGAGTGATGATAACCTCCAACAAGATGAGAAGCAGTGGAGAAGATATGCGACAAGAAAATTGTAGAAAAAATTCTGCGTACGTGTCTATCACCAATTTCGCCGCGCTCCTCCGTATGTTGGCCGACGCGTGGCGGCGTCTCTCTCTCTCTCCTGCATGTTTCCATTCTTCCAGATGTCAGCTTCTTTCGTCTTTTCAATCTATTTTCTTCCTATTTCTTTATCTTTCAATCCGTAATTGGATTTGACAATTTTTCTTCATGAACCTTGTAAATGTCATATTCTACTCCTTCAAAATAATTTTCTTATATTTATCTCATAATCACAGGTTTTAATATTCAAGTTCGCATTTTGGAGAAAAACATAAGTTCTTACCGAAAATTAAGCTTTCTTGAAACTCTGATTCGAATGCATATCTTGGCCGCCTTCACTCTGAAACTTAACAAAATCACGCTGCTGAGGGTAAGAGTCTAAGGATCAACACAAAAGCGTCGCTAACACACGAAAATCTCGATAAACTTCTTGATCTAGACACTCACGGACTAACCTGAAGTTCTTGGACGTTTTTTGACGAAATAGGAAGGTGTGATTCGTGAGAGCACCTTGCCTCGGACTGCTGATGGTTTAGATTGGGGACTCAGATCTTCGACGTCGGTTTTTTATCCGATCTCCTCCTCCTACCTCAAAACCCTAATCTCCTTTCTCTCTTCTTTCTCCTCTTTCTCTCCCCTCTCTTCTTTCTCTTTGCAGATTAGAGATTATGACCACAATCAAATCAGACTCTTCTAGTAATAATAGGGCAAAATGACTATTTTGTCCCTATTGTGACCTTCAACGTTTTTTTTTTTTTTTTAATTTCTAAACTTGGGTACTACAAGGGCAATGTAATGCAAGAACTTCATTAAATATTTATCTAGTTGGTGAGAGGAAGCAAGTCTTGAAGAATGTGAGAAACTTGAAATTAAGGTTGAGTTAAGTATTTAAAGTTTAGGAGAAGGCTCAATATGATATGATAATATTATGTATGAAATTTGTTGACAATTAGGTTATGCTAACGGGATAAACCAAGAATATGTGCAAAATGACTAAAATGCCCCTATAAGTATGTACCACTAGCTTATAACCAAAGTGACCTCTAAATGACATGAAATTTGATGAGGAGGAGCCTTATGTCATGGTTTAAAGAAATTATACAAAGTTTTAATGTCCTTGGAATATGGTGAGGAATTAAACCAAAATTTGAGGTGGTAAATGAACAAAATACCCTTATAAGAATTCTAATATGTTTTCAAGATTTTAAAAGACTACTATAGATTCAAATTTCTATAGAAATTTATATGATATTCATTTAAAATGTTAATAAGTATGCATGATTTTAAGGGGATTAGGACAACTTTGAGATGTGAACGAAGAGGAAACGTATGAAACTACCCCTCATGACAGTTTATAAGAAATCAAGGTTTTTATGAATATCAAGTCACATACAGGTCAACGCTACCACCGTCCCTCTTCACAATGCGTAACATATGCTACGCTTCACAAACACTAAACTCACTCGATGTACGATCTAGACTACAAACCTCTCCCAATAGACAAGGACCCAAGTTATTTCAAGATTAAAACACTTTTGGAACAAAAGTTTGTTTTAGACGGGTATGATATAACAACTCAAAAGAAAAAGAAAAAAAGTAAATAAATAAATAAAATGAAAAAAAAAATCTCATTCTCCAAATTTCTCTCCATTACCTCCCACAACCATGAGAGAACAAACCACCAAATTTCTCTCAGCTATATAAGCTAAATAAACAGCATAACCATGAGAGAACAAATATTTTCCTTTTGATATAAACTTTAACTTTCTTCATTGACATTGACAAACTAAAAATCTTTAACTTTGAAATAAAAAATTATGACCTTTTCTAACTCGTGGATCAAATTTTAATGAGCGAGTTCACATATATAAACACTACACATCTAAGCTAAACCTACACTCATTCAAGTAGCCAAAATCAAGAATTCAATTCTTTATTATTACATAAGAAAAGGCATAGTATACAAATTGCATACATAACACTAAATATCCTAACAGGTTGTCCTCTTTGTCGGTTGATGTGAGGCGTGCATGGACAAGTCGGGTTAGATAGGGTAGGGTCACGGGATTGGAGTGGGTTGTGGTGCTATCTCAAATCGTTGGTCTCATATCGGATCACGAAATCAGGCTAGTCTTTTGATATGAAACGCCTGGTTCATCTGGATGTTGACGCGTGTCACAATCCGCGCTAGCCTCAACGCACCTCTCCCTGACCTACGTGTGGCAGCTACCCGACTTGACATGTATACTATCCCTTACGTGATGCATGTCAGCCTCCTCCTCACCTTGTATTCGATTAAGAGTTTTCGTGGTTTTCCCTTTCTACTTCTCTTTCAAAACCCTAAAACCCCCTTCTTTCATTTCTCTCTCCTCTATATTCTCCTTTCCTTCTCATCTTTTTTTTTTATTTTTCCTCCTCATTAACGGCTAATTAGGGTTCATCTATGTCCCTAATAAGACAAGGGTNTTTTTTTTTTTTTTTTTTTTTTTTTTTTTTTGCTTCTTTGATCGACTTTGTAACGACTCATCACCGAAAAAGTCTCAAAAATTCCAGCGAGGTGTCATAATTCTCTCCCCTATATCGTCTCATCATACACACTTAATGAGTGTCCAATTAAATTTATTATAACTAATTAATTTTTTTTTTATTTTACTATTAATGCAAGCTTAAAATGAATAAAACTTTATTAACCCGAGATTATAACGAGCAAGAACTGATTGATTTTGTAAAGTATCTTCTAATTCAAGTCGAGGACAATTGTCACTCGATAACAAGCTTGTCATCCTTCCATCGAAGGAAGCGGGGGGTGACGTTGTTCTATGAAACTAGCTTCATGCAGAGTCCCCCAAACTCTAGTGGTCGTGAACCTAAAGGCCTTCACCCAAACCTCAATCTTCAATTATCAAATTGCCCCCGTTTGGGTCATAAGCTCACACTAACAAGCTCGATGAATGTAAAGGATTTAAATGCTAATTATAAAGAACGTTCCTAATAGCTTTGCTAATGTGGGATTAACAAGTGCGGGTGCGTGGGATTAACAAGTGCGGGTGCTTTTCTTTTTTGAGATGATACCATTGATTCAAATTTCAATCAAATTTGGTGTTTAGCTTTATAAAAGATTTTTTAGGTAACTTTTTTAACTTAGTTGCATATTGCACAAGTCAATTACTTCTTATCGCAAGACACAACTATTTCAAGAAAGGAGAAAGCTTACATAGTTCATGCAAGAAAATTAATATACATGGCATATGAAATTACATGTCATATCGTAATTTTATAACATAACATTATAAAAATACGACACTATCGTGTCATTCAATCAACACAGAAGTCATTCAATTAAGCCCTTATACATACAACCTTAAAATCACATACTTAGTTGGCACAAGAGAGAATCATTATACTAACTTAATGCTAACTTCTCATTGTAATTCAATTCCAGCTAAAGAGTCCCTGACATTGGATTAAGGCATAATAAACGATAAAATGATATAGTTCAAACTAAAAGTTTAATTTAACTCTAACATTTTTGGAGGCCTTAAACGGCGAAGGGATTTTTTTTTTTTAGAACCATGTTTAGGTGCAACTTTAGTGGCAATTGTTGACTTCAACAACGATGCAGCTATTGGCACTACATTTGGGATGTTGATGAAAAGGGTTTTTTCATTTTATTATAGTAAAACAAAGTTATTCGATCTCATTTATCCATCGAATTCTTAGACCAAACCATATCCTTTTCTCCCAACCACATGAAATCTTTTCTTTTTTTTTTAGAAGTTGTGCTTACTACACTACTAATCGTATATTGAACATTTGAGTTCTTAATGATCCCGAAAATTTTTAAAAAAATAGTGCATGTATGGCAATGAAATATAAAAGTTGTTATCGAAAAATACAATACTGACTTCAAGATAAATACACACGTCTAGATTTTATTTAAAAATGTCGATTACCAAAATAGAAGAAACTTGAGAAGGAGACATCCCAAGTATATGATCAGCCCTAGAGAGAAAAAAGGGTAACCAAAGTTTGGGATGCATGCTATTCTTTTCTAAATAAAGCTTAACCTATCCTTTCAATTTTTTTCAATTTTCCTTTAATAGTTTTTTACGTAAAAATCTATTTTTAAAAGTTGTCAAATTTGTGGAAAGTGACGATTGTTAATTATGAAGACGGACTTCTACGGGTCCATTGCAAATCAAAAAATGACGATTTAGGTAAATAAGGGTGTTGTACGATGACAAATTATACAATGAGACCCTATTATTTTATGTATATCTAAATTTATGGAATAGATAGTTTTTTATTATTTTTATTTAAAGTTTGTAGTGAAATTTTAAAAACTCCACAAATTTGAAAAGTATAATATCCAATATTAAAAAAAAATCTAAATCTATGTTCATTTTTTATCGCAATTTAAGGAAAAAAAAAATACAAGTTTCTGAATTTGATTATTGAAAAATTATGGTCACAATTTATCTTTATTATCTTTAAGGGTTTAATTACACATTCTTTTAGGTTGGGTTAATTTTTTTATTTTTTTTATTTTCTTGTTAATAACTTTGTAGGGTGGGGAGTTTGAATAGTACTTGACACTCCTCATGGCAATGGATGCATATGGTCTCAGGCTGGATGCATATGGTCTCAGGCCGGATGAATTATGTACAAATTGGTATTTATAAATTTTTATTTAATTGAACATTTGACTATATAATTGTATAAACTCTTGTAGTTCTATTTTTTTTTTTTTTTTTTCCTTTTTCAATTGAATTTGTCCATCTAACGTAACTTTCTGATTTAGGATTGCATATTCTTCGGTTCAAACAGGAATACAGCTCGAAATTCAATGAGAATTTTTGGGAGACAACATTGTTTTGGTGCAACTTTAAAAGCAATTATGGGAAGCTTTCGTTCGAGGTTTTTTGGCCTGAGAGTCATATTTGGCTTCAATACCGATGCGGCTATTTTCAGTGCATTTGGCGTGCAGATAAGAAGGGTTTCTCTTTATATAATAGTCATACAAAGGTATTCGAGCTCATTCATCCGTGGAGTCCTTAGACAAATCCATCACCTTTGTCTTACATCAGATCAAATCTTTTCTTTTCTACACGAGTTGTGCTTGCTGTAATACTACTCTAAAAATGAGTATATCTAAATAAAATATTAAAGTTGTTAGTGAAGAATAAAATATTTACGTCAACCTAGATATCAAAGTCTAGACTTAATAGAAAATTTTCAAGCACAAAAATGAAGTGAATTTGAAATTTATACACCATTTTGGAAAATGAAACACAAACAAATTTTGTAACGGCCACAAAAAAAAAACTCAATCGCCAAAAAACACGCGTTTGCGTCTCACTGCACCATGTGTTGCGCTTGCAGGTACAAACTTCTTCGGCTTACGCGGCTCAATCGGCTAGGCTCAACTTCACTGCTCAAAATCAAGCTCCTCGGCTCACTAAAGGGTATTTTGCCCAATATTTTTTGTTCGGACTATTCTGAGGTTGAAATTGACCTTGTTTAAGATAATTAAGGTCAATATGAGGTCAAATTTCTCGATTTATGTTAAATTGAGTTAAGAAATTGCAGTTACTAATGAAACGAGATGGACGTTCTAATAGGAAACGACAACCGGTAATGAGAAATTTTGAGGGAATAAAAGCAAATGTACTTGAATTTAGGGAGAACGCCAGCTAAGGCCAACCAAGTAAGTGGTTTTACTATTGGATAGGTCACACGTCTTGTTTAATGTATGACGGCACGTGCCTAGTGGCACTTCTACGTGTCATTTATTCCTTATATTTATGATGTTGTGACTATATTGTACGATGATGATGTACGATGTATGATGATGTCATTTTGTGATGTGATGATTCTATACAATGTTTATATGATACGTTAGAAGACATTGAAGTTTATGATATGACATATGTTTGACATGATGAGATATATGATATGATACGATTGACAAGCAATGTGATGAATTGACATAATGCACAACCCCGATATACCCATGGAATCCTATGATAGAATGATATGATATCAAGGAAAATGCTAGAGGGGTTGTTATACAAGATATGAAAGGAAAAAATGTTGGGGCCTCATGTATCATTGTGTGTTCATGCATCGGAAGATATCCCTTCATCTTTTACGATGGTACGAAAATTTACACTACAAGGCAAGGAAACTATTATTATATTTATTATAATGCTTCGAACGTCGCTATTTATAGCGGGTGTCCGACATCAGCAGCTCTCGAATAACGCTCACCTGACAAGAAAGGGGCCCAAGAGGTGTGTGAACTGATTGATGGGTCCATACTCGTACATGAAGACTGCATGTAAAACAGTAAATACACATCAAATTAACCTGCTTAGGATAGCTGCCTAAGAAATATAGACTGATATGATAGGTTCTACTCATGATTGTATGTGCTTGCATCTAACCCCAATAGCAGGGTCACTTACTGAATATCTAACCCCAAAATCACAAGCTCATTTTGCTGAAACTTCTAAACCGCTGCTTGTCATGGCATATGTTGAAGAGATGGTAGAACAAAAGGAGGACTCAACAAATTATGTGGCACAACCTCCTACTTATGTGGCACCACAACAAAGGGAGTGGCAAAAAGAAAAATCGCTTGGATGAGGAGGGTTTATGTGGCACAACCTCCTGCTTATGTGATCAAAGGATTTTTTGAAGGATAGAAAAAGTACATCAGGTAGAGGATAGCAGAGATGCAGTCAGTTTTCATCGGCGGTGGACCTCCAGATTTGCAGAATCTGGACTCGAAGAAGATGAAGATGATGAATCATCGCCTTCAGAAGTTGAAGAAACAGCTTCTTGAAGATAACGACGACGTTAATGGAAGTGATGTTGCGTCTGTGATTACGAGTTCGACTAGTGCTTGGTGTGAGACGATGTATAATCTAATTAGTCTAAACATATTCTAAACATTAAATTTTGATGTCGAATATTTAGAAGGTCCAGAGCATATTATAAATAAATTCAGACGGCTTTGTCTTTTTTACCGTAAACAATTCGACGTGTAGTTTGTCTATTCGATGTGTAGTTTGGTAAGAACTTATATTATGAGCCTCAATGCCCTCGCTTTGAAAATGTCACCTTTTGAATTTGATTGTCGGGAAGGGGAAAAGATGAGAGTCTATAATTTCACGTCTCCACTATTAAAATAATAAATTGCCCATAGCCTTCTTTTTTCAAACAATTTCTTTTTCTTTTTCTTTTTTTCTCGATAGCTAGTCAATATGAAGTTTAAAAAGTCATGACGTTAAACTCAGGCCAACTTTATTAGGGACGACCCAACACACCGATTTGGTTTTGGATCAGTGAGTCATTCTAAAATGTTAGGCCAAGCTCTTAGGGTCGACAAAAATTGTAACGCATTTGTCTGGGATGGATCAAGACTTGTAATCCAAATTCGACACCTAATGGCCCTAAATCTTAGGCATGAAATGTTACAAATGGTACTAGAGCAGTACCTCTCCCAATAAGATGTGGTTTGAAAACGAACTAATGCGAAAGTTGGTAGGTATGTGACACTCGAGTAAATGAGGGGTACATGAATAAACCGAGACCACATCTGAATGAGAGAGATCCTGAGGATATGTTAGTTAAGAAAGAGTTTAGAAAATGAAAAGTTGCTACCTATACGAACAAGGTTCACTTTTCTTTTCGATAGCTCAATTATTAGAACTTCATAGTTAAGTATATTTTGCTTGGAGCAATTCTATGTTGCACGTGACCTCTTGAAAAATTTTCTAGGGTACATGCGAGTAAGAACAAAACATGCCGTTAGAACTCGAGTTAGTTTGTGGGAATAGTTTTCACTCTAAGAAACAATGAGTAGGTAATATGACCATGTCGAATTCTAGACATGAATCGTTACAAAGGTTTGCGAGTCACACTCACTCATGGTCAAACATATTCACTATTCATCCAACATACTAATTTTTAATATCAACAATCTACCATTTAAAATATTTTCCAAATCATAGCTTTTTTTTTATATATGAATTTCGCTTTACAACACAATTCCATAGCTTTCCAACACAATTAATTACATTGGTTGGAAAGTTGGTATGAACTAATGCGAAAGTTGGTATGAATAAGATGGATATGAATTTGATTGGTTGGAAAGATATAAATAAAATTCCATAGCTTTACAACACAATTAATTACATTAGCAAAGTAAAAAAAAAAGTAATATAATCCACAAAATGATTAGTAAAAAAGTAATATAATCCACAAAATGATTAATGAATCCCAATTGCTCTAATTAAAAATTTTAAGACTCTTCATAATCCAAAATAGTAGTAGCGATATGGTTTCAAATTCCTCCCATAATCTTTGATTAATGAGACATTTTTACACGTTGATCACAATCTTCTCTTTCAATCGCTTCGGTTTTAGCATTGTAAGTAAATGAGCACTCCATTTTAACCTCGAACCTTTTCTTGATGAATCCAATTATTTTAACCCTTCTTAGGATTTTTGTGTAGCAACCGGTATTCAAACCACCCGACTTCAAATCTTCTATCAAACTCAGACCCTCATCCATTTTTTCCGCCACGATCTCCACCGTCACATTCATGGTCATCGTGTCCTTTGCCTTCGCCTACCCCGTCGACGTCTCCCCCTCTCTGATCACCTCACCGTGGTAGTAAATCACCGTCGTGGCTTTTGAGTATTTAAACGATGCGACATTAGGATTCCACATGAAGACACTAGCCACAACAAGTACGCCGCCATCTGAGAAAGAAAAACGGTGAGTTTTAAATGATAATTAAGAAAATTAGATGAAAACTCATTTAACTATCAGCGTTTTGACATAATAATAACTCATCCAAACCTAAACAATGTAGTTTCAAGTTATGATATTATTGAATCCTCAACCGGCTTTTATAGCTTTACAAATAACAATAGAAATAATAACTATATGACAAATAATTAAACTAAATACGTGATAATACTCTTAAAACAACCCTTCGGGTCAGGATTCAGATTTTATTTTTTTTAGATTTTGTTTGAGATTTTATTTTTGCTGCCAAAAATGAAAAAAAATATTATGTTATGCATTTATTCTCGTTAGAAAAGGTGCGCGATTTCCGACAAGGAAGTTATTACACTAATAAAAAATGTTATGCGACTCTTTATATTCCTATATTTAACCCTCTCTTTCCTTGAAAAACGACTTTTGCTCTCCAAAATCGTCTCTATGTCCAAGGGTATCTGAAAGAACGGGAAAACTAAGAGTGTTAGAGGGGAAAGCGTGTGGGTTGGTTTGCGAGTTTTTCAGGAATCGATTAGCATTGTTGTTTCGAAGTAAAGATCGAGTGGAAGTAAGCATCGACGTCGAGTTCGCTGCGTCGAAGAAGGTAGTCCGTTGGAACCGAAGGAGGAGGACGCCACATGATTTAGATCGGAAACGGAGAAGACTATGTCATTGGTTGTGGCGATTGATTAGGGTTTTGGGCGAAGGAGTCGCAGAGTCGGGTCAGGTCATTCGGCCTCTAAACCAGCCATGGACAAACACGGGCCGTGTGCGTTTCAGCCCAACATAGACGCACGCCTACAGCTCCGTCAATCGGTTCCACATGCGTACTCTCAGCTCAGCTTGGCGGGTACGTCGACTCAGCTCCGTCAATTCTCGCGGCTCAGCTTGGTGGCTTAGTTGGTCGGCTCGGCTTATCGGCTCGGTATCACGATAATATATTGATTCCAAAGTTTTTAGCTCTTCTGAAGCCGTTTCTGCACTTATTATTTCCTTCTGAGGTCAATATGGTTCCTAACCATCAAAGATAGATTAGGCTGGGAGTTTATTTTGATAAATAGCATGAGATTTAGCTAGGGTATGTTATCAAAGGTTCCTAAATTTTTATGTGGTTATTATATAACGTAATTAACCGTTGGAATTAGCTTGTTGTGAGTGACTTCGGCAAATGTCATCGAGGTAACTGACCTTATTGTTGGAGTTAGCTTACTACGTGTTGTATGATGGTGCGTGCTCTGTGGCCCCTACCTTACATGCACCATATTTTATGTGATATGACTATATGATGTATGGATTATGTGACTGTTTATGCTATGGAAAGTTATGGATTATGTTGACGATTGACTGTTGACTGTTTACGCTATGAAAAGTTACGGATTATGTTGACTGTTGACTGTTTATGGTATGAAAAGTTATGGATGATGTTGATTGTTGACTGTTTATGATGTGAAAAGATTGTTGATATGCTAGTATTATATGCCATGAAAATGTTGATCGATGCCATGGATACACGTAGTATTATCGAGTCATGTCATGAGATACTTATGGAACTAAAATGTATTTTCATGTTATGTAACATGCCATGTAATGTAAGTTATGTGACATACCATGTAATGTAAGAAACATATATGTGATGTTAGCAATGCTTATGTAATGTCATGTTAGGTATGTTAAGGGACCTCATGCATATATGTATCTCACTTGCATCGGGATACTTCCCCATTATGTTACGAAAGAATGAAATACGATATTTATGTTCGCCATGATATCATGTGAGCCCTTTTCTGTTCTGTGGTGTCTGGCGATGTGTATTACGTTGTGCCAGACCAAGCCAAGTCCAAAGGGTATGTATACGAGCCCGCTTGGTGGGTCCACATGTGCGTACATGCGTCGTGTGAGAAGCAATACCACACATTCAACCCTACCCGGAATAGGAAAGCGCCCAAGGCCAGGTAAAGTTTACGAAAAGTTAGGTCCCGCTCATGTGTTGCATGTGTTTGCATTTCTAATCCCAATTGTGGGGTGACTTAATGAGTATTTCATAAAATACTCAAGCCATGTGCTACCTATATTTTTCAGGTAAAGGCAAGGCGCCAATGTACGGTTGACAGTGGAGCTGAGGACACCAAGGAGGTGGACGAGAGGCATTTTTGGTAGTTTACGTTTATTTGACTGATTTAAGTTAAAGCATTGAACATTGTTTTATTTAGATTTGTTTTGAATTCAGGTATGGAAGGTTTTATTTTGAGAGATAGGTTTGTTTTGGATTTTTGGACGTTTATGAAAGACTTTGTTGTGTTTTCCAAGCTTATTTATGTTGAGCTTCTGCTTAATGAGTTATGTATGCATGATTGACGTCATTAATTAGGTTAAGAAAAGTAGGGGCGTTACATTCACCATTCTCTTTCTACTCCCTATAAATACAACCTTCCTACCACTTCATTCCTCTACTTCTCACTTCTACCTTCCCACAATGGCAAATTCACCCTCCCTAATTTCTTTAATCCTTTTTTTTATTTTTTTTTGTTCGCCTTTTCTCAATCCTTGCCTCTCTCCACTAGTGGAAGATGGATTATAGATGCTCGAACAGGAGATCGTGTGAAGTTGAGTTGTGTCAATTTGGTATTGCATGCACAGTCCATGGTTGCTCAAGGACTTGACATAAGTCCATTGAAAGAGATGGCGTCTGAGATCACTAGTCGCCAATTCAATTGTGTCCGATTGACTTGGTCGGTCAATATGTTTACTCGCTACACATATGAGACTATTGGTGATATTTTAGATGGTCTAGATATTGCTGATGTCAAGAGTGGAGTCGAAAAGCACAACCCTAAAATATTGAAAATGACTGTTACTAAGGTGTTCCAAACCGTTATTAATTGTTTGGGCTCAGAAGGCATCATGGTTATTTTAGATAACCATATTAGCCAGTCAAGGTGGTGTTGTTCTCTTGATGATGGCAATGGATTCTTTAGAGATCGCAATTTCAACCCTAATGAATGGCTTCAAGGCTTGTCATTTGTTGCGGTGCAATTCACTTGTAACCCATATGTGAGTTTTATGCATTTTTAATGAGTGTATTTTCACGATATTTATTTCATATTCTAATTTCTCTTTTTTCTTTATAAAAGGTGATAGGAATGAGTCTAAGAAATGAGCTTCGAGGGCCATTTACAAACAATGATGTTTGGTGTTATTACATGAGAAAAGGAAGCCTACTCATCCACATAACAAACCCAAATCTTCTCGTAATCATTTACAAACAATGTGCTTGCTGTAATACTACTCTAAAAAAGAGTACATCTAAATAAAATATTAAAGTTGTTATTGAAGAATAAAATATTGACGTCAACCTAGATATCAAAGTCTAGACTTAATAGAAAATTTTCAAGCACAAAAATGAAGTGAATTTGAAATTTATACACCATTTTGGAAAATGAAACACAAACAAATTCTGTAACGACCACAAAAAAAACTCAATCGCCAAAAAACACGCGTTTGTGTCTCACTGCACCATGCATCGTGCCTGCAGGTAGAAACTTCTTCGAACTCACTCGTCACTCTATTCTAAGGTTTAGTCCGATATGAACTAGTAGGGGGACCTAATGGACCTACAGATCATGGGCTTCAATGATCCGAGATTAACCGGCTAAACTCATTAACCCTGTTAACCAACATTCGTTAACTACTAGGACACTCCACTATAGCCTAGTAATTGCACTCCCCTCACTGTAGATATACTTCTATCCATTTGATATAACCATGATTAGTAAGTTGATCCTTCACAGTAACTAGAGCTGGGTCAATTTACCGTTTTACCCCTAAAGTTACTTCTTGTTCCTTAAGTCCCACAGATCCTCTAATGAACAATTGGTTTGTGATCCAACTACCAAACCGAATCCCTCTCGGGCCAATGAGAGGGTGGGGCTCCTTGTTCAAGACATGGAGTCAGTACTTAAGGGAACAACCTCTCTACTATCCCTAAAGGCGGGTAAGAGTTAATTCTATCTTGCACCCTATGTCCCCAGCTATTCACTCAGTCTTACCCTTGAAATGGGAGGCTTATTGAGTCATCGAACTCAGGTCACTCTCACCCATGTAAATCTAAGGATAATTCTGAATAAACAGGAGTTCATAGTTAACTTAGGATTAAGGTCGAGTTACCTAGGTCATCGAGTGAAAAAAATCAGTCTCAACAGTATACGACATTATCAAGTGAGAGTGATTTTATTCATGGTCCGATCTTATGCAATACTCATTGCATAGGACGCCCCACTCACATGTCTCCACATGTACAATTTAGTGATCACATTGTTTATATCATATACAAAAGTGGGCCGCATCCATAGTGTCCCCAGGATAAGGTACTCAGTCTTATCCCTGTACTATAGATCATTTTGACTATATACTTGAACTTGATCCACTCTTATGTCCTACATATAGTTCAAGTAATCATACTATAGCTAGAGTATTCTTAGTTTATTGGATTTAGATTAATGATCGTAAAATTCACTTTATTCAATAACGATCTTTACTGAATAAACATCAATAATAACTTCATTGAAAATAGAATATGTTTTTGTTTACAAACTATGAGTTTTAGGACATAAAACCCAACAAACTCCTACTTGAACCAAAACTCTAGTGGGGTTTTATAACATTGAGTAGAGAGAAAGACATAAATACAATAAACTAGGGCATCACGTACCCATGCATTTTCTCCCACCTGTTCTAGATTATATAACTCGTAGTTCTAGACTCACTAGGTTCCCTTCAAACACTTTAGCCATGAGGGGCTTTGTAAATAGATCAGCAATGTTGTGCTCTGAAGCTATCTTTGTGACGATCACATCTCCTCGTTGCACAGTCTCCCTTATGAGATGATATTTGCGCTCAATATATTAATCTGTCAATTAACCGTCTGTATTTATTTGGATCATTCAACTTCTCTCCTCCTGTTAAAGAAAGTTTTAGATTTTGCTCCATAGAAAATTTTTCTGGACGTGCTCCTGTAAGACCTATGTCTTGAAGAATGTCTAGAGCATACTTTCTTTGATACATAAAAATTTCTTTTCTAAACCGAGAAAATTCAATGCCTAGTAAATACTTCAAATTTCCTAAATCATTGATAAGGAATTTCTCGGGTAAACTAGTCTTAAGATGTTGAATTTCTTTAAGATCAATTTCTGTCAACAAAATATCATCAACATAGATAAGAACTACAGTGAAAGAAGTACCTTTACTCTTAGTAAATAAAGAGTAATCTGCTTTAGACTGCGTGTAGCCTGCATTTTGTATAGTGGTAGAGAATATAGAGAACCAATTACGAGAAGTCTGTTTTAATCCATAAAAAATTTATGGAGCCGACATATTGTATTCTCCCCCTATCGGCGAAGACCTGGTTGTAAAGACATATAGACTTCCTCGCCTAGATTACCATGGAGAAAGGAATTTTGAACATCCAACTAATGAGTGAACCATTTTCGAGTAGTAACAATAGTGAGTAAGCAACGAAGTGTAGTAAGTTTCATTGTAGGAGAAAATGTCTCTTTGTAATCAATACCTTCAACCTAAGTGTATCCCTTTGCTACCAGTCGAGCTTTATAATGTTCAATAGAACCATCAGAGTTGTATTTAATCTTGTACACCCAACGACAACCAATAGCTTTATGGTCAAGTGGTAGAGGAACGAGAAACCAAGTATGATTATGTTCCAAAGCTGCAATTTCATTATTCATAGCCTGCTTGCCATAATGGGTCACCAACTGCCTCATCATAGGTTTTAGGTTCTGTCCAAATTGTAATAAGTGCTAGAAAAGCACGTTAAGTAGGAGAAAATGAGAGAATGAAAGGTAATGATGAAGGGGATACTTGGTGCCAGTGCTGGGACTTGAGTTAGAGTTTATATGATTGACTCTAGAAGGCATCTCATAATCATTATGCCAAGCTGGAGGCTGTTTGGTACGAGTAGAACGTCAGAGTGGAACTGATGTATCAGGAGGGATAGGATTATAATTAGTGGGTGAATCTGGAGAAGGAATAGAAGGTGGAGGAGACGACGAAGTAGTATGTGAAGGAATAGAAGGCGGAGGAGACGACGAAGTAGTATGTGAAGGAATAGAAGGTGGAGGAGGACTAGAATAGATATTTGAGTAGGATGAATCATAAAGTGGTAAAATGAGATTCGAATGAGCTAATGTCAAAGTTTGTGAAGCTGATGAAAAAGGAAAATCACCTTCACAAAATTTAACATCCCGACTCATAAAGAATTTGTGAGATTGCATGTCATATAACTTGTAACCTTTGTGACCACAAGTATATCCTACGAAAACACAAGGAATTGCCTGGGGTTCAAATTTTTGCTTAGGATGTACTACAGTTGCATAACATTTACGACAAAAAACTTGAAGATGATGAAATGTAGGTGGTCGTTTGTAGAGTGCTTCAAAGGGTGTCTTATTAGATAACAATGGTGATGGTGTTCTATTTATAAGATAAACAGCAGTTAAAATGCACTCTCCCCAAAAATTAAGAGGAACCTGTGACTGAAAGAGGAGAGACCTAGGTACATTTAGGATATGATGATGCTTACGTTCTACGACTCCATTTTGTTGTGGAGTATAAACACAAGTGCGCTGAAATTCAATGCCACAAAAAGTAAAAAATGGTTGCAAAGATAGGAACTCAATCCTATTGTCTGATCTAACTATCTTGATTGTAGTATGAAATTGAGTTTGAACGAATTCAACAAAGTTCATTAACAAATGATGTACTTCTGATTTATGTTGCATAAGAAAAATCCAAGTACATCGAGTAAAATCATCAACAATAGTGAGAAAAAAACTCAAACCAGAATGAGTAGGAATTTTATGTGGTCCCCAAACATCACAATGTAACATATCAAAAGCAGAATGGGTTGTTATTGAGCTTCTTGGGAAAGATAACGTAGTTTGTTTTGTTAACGGGCAAATACTACTGTTATGAAAAAAAAAAGTAGCATTATTAAAATGCAATTGATCATCTAGAAATTTAAAATGAGAAAAGAAGAATGACCTAGGCATAAATGCCACAAATCAGATATGATAAATATACTACTAATGCATAAATGCCACAAATCTTCAGATTTGATTGGAGAGGAAGAAATATAATAGAGACCTCCAAATTGTTTACCCGAGCCAATCATCTTCCCCGTAGCCAAGTCCTACATAACACAAGAATCAGGATAGAAGGTGACATAACATTTCAAGTCATTGATAAGTTTGTTGATGGACATTAGCTTTAAATGGAATGAATGCACACATAAAACATTGTTTAATATAAGGTCAGGATTAAAGGAAACATTGTCAGTATGTGACACATGTGTTGTCCCTCCATTATGCAAATTTATGGTAGATATGGTGGCAGCCTTTGGTTCAGTCATAACAGAAGCTTTGGATATTATATGATCCGTAGCTCCACTATCGAGAATTCATGAATTAGAACTAGCAGAGTTAATAGATAATGCAGATACTGGAAACAAACCTATAACATTGATGAAATTGTCAAAATTACCAGAAGGAAGATGATTGAGTGTAGATAAGGCTTGTGCTATCTGTTGTAATTGCTCAGAAGAAAATTTTGTTATGGAATTAGGTGACTATTCTTCTCTGTTCAACTAAGAAACATCGGCCATATTTGCAGATGATCGATATACACGATTGTTGCGTTGATTGACTTGTACTGCCGTTCTAGAATTATTTTTCTATCGACATCGATCTTCTGTATGTCCCCTTTTATCACAAAATTTACAATGAAACTTAAGGATTTGACACTCATCAATTGCATGACCACTTTTATTGGAGTGTTCACATGATTTGTCCTTGGTGAATTTTGAATATGTTGTTTTCGTCTGCACTGTTGATGCAATCAAGAAATTCTTAGTAGGTTCAGAAGTTACCTTACACTGCATCTCTTCTTGTACAAATAATGAATAGGTTTTCCTCGCATTTGGTAATGGAGTCATCATCAATATGTTAGATCTCACCGTTTTATAAGACTCATTGAGCCCCATGAGTAGTTGTATCAACTTGTCTTCTTCTCGTTGATCAACATGTATTTGGCGTTGATTACAGGTAAATGGTGTGCAGTACGCTTCCAATTCATCCCAAAGTGCTTTGAGTTTGGTGAAATATGCTGACAGTGTCCTGATTCCCTATGACATCATTGCTATCGACTTTTATATCTAAAAAATTGTTTGAGCATTCTTTTATGAGAATTGATCGTGAAGATCAACCCACACTTGATGAGTTGTCTTGGTGTGAATAATACCTTCGGTGATATCTACTTCAACTTAATGAGTTAACCAAGATATTATCATATTATTGCACTGATTTCAGAGTTCGAATTCGGTTGAATTTTTATCTTGAGATGGTTCTTCAATTGTGCCATCAAAGAAGCCAATTTTCTTTTTGGCAATAAGAGCATGCATAACTGATTTAGCCCAAGATTGATAATTTGTTCCATTTAATTTGATTGGAACAAGTGAATATTTGATTGGAATAAGTGAATATCCTGGCTGACCCGAGTGATGAATATAATAAGGATGTGTTAAATCAATATCCGAAATTTTGAAGTTGGATTTGGCTAATTCCTCCGTAAAGGAAATTTTGATATTTAAGAACACCANAAGCCAAGTTGAGTGCCATTGGGAAAATGACTATATATTATCATTTAAAATGAGGAAGATACACTAGTAGAAATAAAGGGAAAATATATACAACTAATTAAATCTTGAGAATAAGATANAAAAAAATATACAACTAATTAAATCTTGAGAATAAGATAAAATATATTATCAATCAAATCCTAAGATAAAATATACTATTAACCAACTCCTACTAATAAGAAGAAAAAAAATTAACTGATTAGGGTAATTCCATAACTAATTATTATAATACATTCTCCAAATATTATATCTTAATATATACAGAAACCCGTTTGAAAGAAAATGGTTACCTGTAGCCCTTGAATTTAGAAGAATTTCGAGGTAGAGAAATTCATAAACTAAACGTTGATATCACATATTTGAAGGCTTCGTTTACAACGTTTCTCCATTCGATTTCTTCATGAAACTTAATGATGGTGTTACACGGAAGAGCTGAGATTGATTTCATACCTTCTCATGGATTGTGGCATGAGTTATTCACCTCCAAAATTCACTAGAAAACTTTTCCTCGCCAGAATTCAAACCATATAAAGTTCTATTGGGCAGCCGATTCTAGAGCTTTTCACGACTCGATTTCTTCATGGATTTTCTTCCTTATTTTTCCCTCTAGCTGAATAAATTATTTTTGGAGGAACGTTTTTAAGCGTGTAATCTCAATTTTGATATTGTTTTCCCAGTCTACAACTTACTCAAAATCACACAATTTAGTTTTCTTGAGCCCCTTGATCTAGGATGTATTAGCTCTCAATTTCTTCATAAAAAAACACTCAAATTTTTTAAGCTAAAGAAAGGCTCAATTTAAGAAAAATGGACTACAAATGAGAATTCGATCATTACCCTCAAATTTTACCTGAAAACGATTTTCTCCAATTGGACACGCTCTCGGGCTTGTTAGCCTTCATGGTCTTCTAAGGAAATGTTCTTTGGAGGTGCAAAAATCGAATGAGAATTGTCTCTCCTAAAGCATTCACTTGTAGGTTCGGATTGGATTTTCAAGCTTTAATCTCTTCCTTTAATGGCGGCTTGGATTAGGAATCGATGTTTGGGGCTTCTTCAACACTCGATTTATTCATCAAACTTATGGGTAATCTTGTTAGAACGTGTAGGAAAATGGTGGATTGTGGCTCTCGAAGAAATCTGAGAGCTCATTGGAAGCTATATTGCGATGGGGGGGGGGTATCGACTTAGCTCGATCCTTGCTCCAAATGAAAGCCTCTACTTCAGACTTTATGACATGTCATGATATGTTTTTGAAATAAGGAAATCTATGATGCAAAACCTCCCTATATCATATCATGGAAGCAATGTTATGTATAAAATGTATAAGAATTATGTATACATAATTACCGAATTAACATGCTATAAAAGAATAGAGATTTTCTTACATCATTTATTATGTCATGATAGGAAATATGAGAACCTCATGCATAACTGTGTGTTCACATACATTAGGAAACTTTCTCCATTACGATGAGTACAGACATGTACACTATGAAGCTAATTATGTCCATCATGTTTGTTATGATGATATGACGGTCACTATTCCCTCTAGATGTCCGGCAATAACCCGTCAGCAAGTGCTAGCCCGACCAGCAGGCCCAGGGGGTGTGCGAGCCCACCTGGTAGGTCACATTCGTACATGTGGGTTATGTGTAGAGAAACACTACACATCCAATTTAGCTCGGACTGAAAAGCCGCCTAAGAGAATGAAATTATGTTTTAAATGATAGGTCCCACTATGTTGCATGTGTTTGCATTTCACGACCCCAATATGTTGCATGTGTTCGCATTTCACGGCCCCAATAGTAGGGTCACTTATTGAGTATTTCTTAAAATACTCAAGTCATGTGCTACTCTTACATTTCAGGTAAGGTAAGGCACCCCTGTACGGATGACGGCAAGGTCGCGTTGAAGACCATGAAACTTGTGTTAAGTTAATTGAATTTTATTTATTTTGTAGCCCTTAGGTTAGGTTAGATCAGAACATTGTTCTAATCTTTTCTTTGTTTTATTTAAATTTTATATTGTTTATTTTTCATTGTTTTATTAAGCTTTATTGTGCACGGTTAAGTCTATGACATCGTTTTATGAATTATTTTAAATGAATGCTTCCACATAAAAAAGTCATGTCATGCATGTAGTAGCGACTTTATATGGGTTGTACACGTACAAACCCTAAACTAGAGTTATCCTCCATGCTCACGTTTATATTCTATCTCATTGGGTGATTTTGGACATGAACTTTGATTTAGAAAAATGCACCCCTACTTGTTAATCCTCGATATGCGACCTTTGCCAAAAAATAACCCGCCCACGCCTTTTTGACCTCGAACTAGTCCTTAAGATTCATTTTGCTAGGTAAGAATAAAAGTCAATACACTTTACTCGGTCTTATTTACGCCTAGTACATTTAATATTACCCTCCTAAGATCTATCTCGAATACGCTGAGTGTTACAAAAAGTGACCGACCTAAGCCTTCTTTTTGGCTTAGAATAGTCTTTGGCTTTTATTTTTCAGTTTTAGAAAATAAATTTGATGTATAATTCATCCTTTTCTTGGTCTTACGAGGCAACAATTAATGTCTAATATTACCCTTTAGATGTTTGCCTTGGATAATTGAGTTTATTTACTTGGAATGACCTATAAACCCTCCCATCAACCTAATTTATAGATTTTTCATGATTTCAATTCATGTAATGGGGCTAGGCATGAAAAAAGCACATCGTTGTAACAACTGAAGTTTACCGCTAACAAATATTGTTCTCTTTGAGTTTTTCGTTCCATTGTTTCCCTCAAAGTTTTAAAATGCGTCTACTAGGGAATGTTTTCACACCTTTAAGGAATGATTTGTTCCCCTCTCCAACCAATATGAGATCTCACAATCTGCCTCCTTGTGGGCTTAATGTCTGGCTCTGATTCCATTTGTAACAGCTCAAGCCTACCACTAGCAGATATTGTCCTTTTCGGGTTTTTCCTTTCGAGGTTCCCCTCAAGGTTTTCGGTTTTTCCTTCTCCTAACGGTAGGCTTGGGTTGTTACAAATGATATCAAAGCCAGACATCAAGCGGTATGTCAGCGAGAACGTTGGAACCCCACGTGGGGTGGATTCTCAGGCGTGGAAACCTTTTCTTACCAAATGCGTTTTAAACCCGTGAGACTGACAACAATATGCAACAAGCTAAAGCGAACAATATCTACTAGTGGTAGGTTAGGCTGTTACATTAACTCACATCGACTTCAACCACTCTAGCTCTAAAAGATGTAAGCTCTCAACTACAACCCTTTTTTTCTTACTCAAGGCATGGTTTTTGGTTAATCTAGAAGTCAGAAGTTCACCTCATCGTGTGCCACCTTTAGCCTATCGAGGGCGAGTTTATGAGTTTTTAACCCATTATTCATCTTTGGTCCCTAACGTGAGCTCGTTTGTCAGGATTTTTTCATCTACCTTGAGAGAACTCGACCTCAACCTCTTTCTTACATAATTAGTTACTCCTAGATTGTTTATTTTGACCTCCATATCTATAGTGAAAAGTGATAGGCATGGTGTTAAGAATGAGAAATAGAAATAGAATTGGGATCGAAAGTATGATCTTCATTCATGTTTACCACGTTTAAATAGGATACAAACTATCAACTAATACCTAAAAATAGAAAAAATATATATCTAACTAAATCTGGTAAATAAATAAAATATACGGTTAATCAAATCTATACTAACAACTCCCTAAATATGTGAGATATATTCTAACTAATTATCACCGCAAAATATCCTCTTAATACTCCCCCTCAAGTTGGAGAGTGTATGTCGATCACACCCAACTTGTCCTTCAAAAAGTCAAATTGTTGTCTTCCCAAAGCTTTAGTAAAAACATCTGCCAATTGCATTTTGGTCGATACATAATACGGTTTGATGATTCCAGCTTGTAACTTTTCTCGAACTATATGACAATCTATTTCAATGTGTTTCGTACGTTCATGAAAAACTGGATTGGCTGCTATATGTAATGCTGCTTGATTATCACAATATAATAATGCTGGTTCGGACAGTGGAACATTCAAGTCTTGAAGAATGTATCTTAACCAAGTTAACTCTAAACAAGTATTTGCCATAGCTCGATACTCGGCTTCTGCTGATGATCTGGACACATTAGTCTGCTTTTTAGACTTCCAAGAAATAATTGAATTTCCGAGGAAAATGCAGAACCCAGAAATAGATCGTCTGGAAGTTCGACAACCACCCCAGTCAGAATCGCAATATGCCTGTAATCTTAAATTGTTTTCAGATGGCAGTAGAAGTCCTTGACCAGGAGTGCCTTTGATGTACCTCAGAACTCGAAGAGCTGCCTCCCAATGTGGTTTTCTTGGTTCATGCATAAATTGGCTAAGCATACGAACTGAATAAGCTATGTCAGGCCTAGTGACGGTCAAATATATTAATCTGCCAATCAACCGTCTGTATTTACTTGGATCATTCAACTTCTCTCCTTCAGTTAAAGAAAGTTTCAGATTTTGCTCCATAGGAAATTTGTCTGGACGTGCTCCTGTAAGACCTGTGTCTTGAAGTATGTCTAGAGCATACTTCCTTTGAGACATAAAAATTCCTTTTCTAGATCGAGAAAATTCAATGCCTAGAAAATATTTCAAATTTCCTAAATCTTTGATAAGAAATTTCTGGAGTAAACTAGTCTTGAGATATTGAATTTCTTCGAGATCATTGCCTGTCAACAGAATATCATCAACATAGATTAGAACTGCAGTGAAAGAAGTACCTTTACTCTTAGTAAACAAAGAGTAATCTGCTTTGGACTGAGTGTAGCCTGCATTTTGTATAGTTGTAGAAAATATGGAGAACCAATTGCGAGAAGCCTGTTTTAATCCATAAAGAGATTTATGGAGCCGACATACTGTATTCTCCCCCTGTCGGCGAAGACCTGGTGGTAAAGACATATAAACTTCCTCGTCTAGATTACCATGGAGAAAGGCATTTTGAACATCCAACTGATGGGTGAACCATTTTCGAGCAGCAGCAACAGTGAGTAAGCAACGAAGTGTAGTAAGTTTCGCTGTAGGGGAAAATGTTTCTGTGTAATCAATACCTTCAACCTGAGTGTATCCCTTTGCTACTAGTCGAGCTTTATAACGTTCAACAGAACCATCAGAGTTGTATTTAATTTTGTACACCCAACGACAACCAATAGCTTTATGACCAAGTGGTAGAGGAACGAGAGACCATGTATGATTACGTTCCAAAGCTGCAATTTCATCATTCATAGCCTGCTGCCATAACGGGTCGCCAACTGCCTCGTCATAGGTTTTAGGTTCTGTCTGGGATGTAATAAGAGCTAGAAAAGCACGTTGAGTAGGAGAAAAACGAGAGAATGAAAGGTAATGATGAAGGGGATACCTGGTGCCAGTGCCGGGACTTGAGCTAGAGGTTAAATGATTGGCTCCAGAAGACATCTCATAATCCTTATGCCAAGCTGGAGGCTGTTTAGTACGAGTAGAACGTCGAAGTGGAGCTGATGTATCAGGTGGGATAGGATTGGAATTAGTGGGCGAATCTGGAGAAGGTGGAGGAGACGACGGAGTAGGAGGTGAAGGAATAGAAGGTGGAGGATGGATGTTTGAGTAGGATGGATCATGAAGTGGTACAACAGGAGTCGAAGGAGCTAATGTCGAAGTTTGTGAAGCTGATGAAAAAGGAAAATCATCTTCACAAAATTTGACATCACGGCTGATAAAGAATTTGTGAGATTGCATGTCATACAACTTGTAACCTTTATGACCACAAGGATATCCTACGAAAACACAAGGAGTTGCCCTAGGTTCAAATTTTTGCTTAGGATGTACTATAGTTGCATAACATTTACAACCAAAAACTTTAAGATGATGAAATGTAGGTGGTCGTTTGTAGAGTGCTTCAAAGGGTGTCTTGTTAGATAATAATGGTGATGGCGTTCTATTTATAAGATAAACAGCCGTTAAAATGCACTCTCCCCAAAAATTAAGTGGAACCTGTGACTGAAAAAGAAGAGACCTAGCTACATTTAGGATATGGCGATGCTTGCGTTCTACGACTCCATTTTGTTGTGGAGTATAGACACAAGTGCGCTGAAATTCAATACCACAAGAAGTAAAGAATGGTTGCAAAGATAGGAACTCAGTCCCATTGTCTGATCGAACTATCTTGATAGTAGTATGAAATTGAGTTTGAACGAATTTAACAAAGTTCATTAACAAATGATGTACTTCTGACTTATGTTGCATTAAAAAAACCCAAGTACATCGAGTAAAATCATCAACAATAGTGAGAAAAAAACGCAAACCAGAATGGGTAGGAATTTTATGTGGTCCCCAAACATCACAATGTATCAGATCAAAAGCAGAATGGGTTGTTATTGAACTTCTTGGGAAAGACAACCTAGTTTGTTTTGCTAACGGGCAGATACTACAATTATGAGAATAACTCGCATTATTAAGATGCAATTGATCAGCTAGAAATTTAAAACGAGAAAAGGAAGGATGACCTAGGCGTAAATGCCACAAATCAGATGACTGAGATACTTGATGAGCTGAAGATTTGATTGGAGATGAAGAAATATGATAGAGACCTCCAAATTGTTTACCCGAGCCAATCATCTTCCCCGTAGCCAAGTCCTGCATAACACAAGAATCAGGATAGAAGGTGACATAACATTTCAAGTTATTGGTAAGTTTGCTGATCGACATTAGGTTTAAATTGAATGAAGGCACACATAAAACGTTGTTTAATTGAAGGTTAGGGCTAAGAGAAATATTGCCAGTATGTGACACACGTGCTGTCTCTCCATTAGGCAAATTTATTGCAGACATGATGGCAGCCTTTGGTTCAGTCATAACAGAAGATTTTGATACTATATGATCCGTAGCTCCACTATCGAGAATCCATGAATTAGAACTCGCAGAGTTAATAGATAATGTAGATATGGGAAACAAACCTGCAACATTGATGTGATTGTCAGAATTACCAGAAGGGTGATGATTGATTGCAGATAAGGCTTGTGCTATCTGTCGTAATTGCTCAGAAGAAAAATTTGGAATGGAATTAGGTGACTGTTCTTCTGTATTCAACTGTGAAACATCGGCCATATTTGCAGATGATCGATATCCACGGTTATTGTGTTGATTGTCTTGTCTTGTCCTTCCAGAATTATTTTTCTGTCGACACCGATCTTCTGTATGGCCCCTTCTATCACAAAACTTACAGTGAAACTTAAGAATTCGACACTCATTAATTGTATGACCACTTTTATTGCAGTGTTCACACAATTTGTCCTTGGCGAATTTTGAATATATTGTTTTCTTTTGCACTGCTGATGCAATCGAGATTTTCTCAGTAGGTTCGGAAGTTACCTGACGCTGCATCTCTTCTTGTACAAGTAATGAATAGGCTTGCCTCACATTAGGTAATGGAGACATCATCAATATGTTAGATCTCACCGTTTTATAAGACTGATTAAGCCCCATGAGCAATTGCATCAATTTGTCTTCTTCGCGTTGATCAATATGTATTTGACGTTGATTACAGGTAAATGGTGTGCGGTACGCTTCCAGTTCATCCCAAAGTGCTTTGAGCTTGGTGAAATATGTTGACAGCGCCATGGTTCCTTGTGACATCGTTGCTATCGAGTTTTGTATTTGAAAAATTGCTGGAGCATTCTTTTGTGAGAATTGATCGTGAAGATCAACCCACACTTGATGAGCTGTCTTGGCGTGAATAATGCCTTTAGCGATATCTGCTTCAACGGAATGAGTTAACCAAGATATTATCATACTGTTGCACTGATTCCAGAGTTCGAATTCGGTTGAATTTGCATCTTGGGACGGTTCCTCAATTGTGCCATCAATGAAGCCAATTTTCTTCTTGGCAATAAGAGCATGCATAACTGATTTACTCCAGGATTGGTAATTTGCTCCATTTAATTTGATTGGAACAAGTGAATATCCTGGCTGATCAGAGTGATGAATATAGTACGGATGTGTTAAATCAACATCCGAAATTTTGAAGCTGGATTTGGCTGATTCCGCCATAAAGGAAATTTTGATATTTAAGAACACCAAGATCGGTGCTCTGATACCATGTTAAGAATGAGAAATAGAAATAGAATTGGGATCGAAAGTATGATCTTCATTCAGGTTTACCACGTTTAAATAGGATACAAACTATCAACTAATACCTAAAAATAGAAAAAATATATATCTAACTAAATCTGGTAAATAAATAAAATATACGGTTAATCAAATCTATACTAACAACTCCCTAAATATGTGAGATATATTCTAACTAATTATCACCGCAAAATATCCTCTTAATACATGGTAAACCTTGGGCCAAATTACGGAATCGTACTCCTAAACTTTATCGTTCCTTTAAGACTCATATTCTTCCAAAAGTTACAATATTATCTCGACCTTTCATAAATATTTCAATACTATTTTTAGAATAGAAATCCATTACAATTTTAAAAAAATTCTAATCCAAAAGTATGTCAACCAAATATTCTAACATTTTTAAAAAAGTTAATGACCTATAAAAAAAATGAATAAATTAAAGACGTATTCAAATTAAAGTTGAATGACCTATTAGTTATAAAATAAACAATTTAAGGACTTAAATTAGACAAATTTTTAAAATTTAGAGACCTATTTAATATCAACTTTTGAAATTAAATTTCTAATTTAACAAAAAAAAAAATCATAAACATATTCATTGTGTTTCATACCAAAAGTTAAATTTTACAAAATACCTTTGAATCTTAAAGGATATTAAAAAAAATCATAAACTTTGAAATTGTTTAAAAAATATTTTTTATAAAAATAAATAATTAAAATTGGCTTGACAACTAATATGTAATATAGAGTAAGTACATTATATTATTTATAATTTTATGGAAAAATTAATTTTATTTCATATTTATTTCATTTTAAAAATATATTGTTGAAACATAATTATATATTGTTGAAATATATTGTTCCATTTTCCATCTTATAAAAATTTTCATTTATTTTTGTGGAGATCGAAGTAGAAAATTGTAGAGATCGTGTTCCCCACATGTAATGTTTACTCGTTTCGTATTCTTAAAAAAAATTATTATTTTAAAGTTTTCAATTTTTTTTATATAATTCTTATTAAAAAAATTGTAAAAAGATTCTAACAAATATAATCAATATATTTCATAAACGGCTACCAACATATTTTTTTAAAATTCAAAATTTTATATTACGACCGTCTTTAACAATTTTAAAAAATATCCAACATAGTTTTATTTTAAATGTTACCATTAGAGTCGGAAAATTAACTGTTTTTTTTTTTTTTAATATAGCCACAAAGCATATATGTGTGTCTGTGTTTTGAAAATATATTTATATTAAGCGGGTCAAGGATGGGGCAAGGCGGGGGGAATTGAGCAGAGATGGAGATGAAAAATATAATATCGTTCCCAACCTCATTTGTTTTACAGTGAAAAATGTCTTCGTGTTAGGATCACACAACAAAGCACACACTCATCTAGATAAACACAAAGAATAGGAGAGAGAAAATGTAGAAGAAATATTGGTTAAAGGTTTATAGTGATGATTTCAGGTATGTACCAGAGAATATGAAAAAGGTGGAAAGTACATCTTCAAACCACTGGCTAATTTTACCGGATATAACTATGTATTATATATAACTATCTACTATATATGCTTCTACCAGCTTTTTGCTATAAATAGTCATTGACCGTATATGACCATTTTCAAGCTTTATTAGATATAAGACTTGAATAAGGTATAAATAATTAACACGTTTCATAACGTAACAATTCTCTCAATTGGAGACTGATCCAGTCATCAATTCTCCTACTTGAAGTCTGATCCAGTCAACCAAGAATTTCATTCTCAAACGACTATCAATGTCTTCGCTGTACCATACCAATTGAGGTTTTGCAGAACCTCAATTTTCCAACATCAACACATTTTGTCAACATGTTTGCTAGATTTTTTGCACCTTCTATCTTCTCCAAACACATCACCATCTTTCAATAACTTGCGAGTGAAGTAGTATCATTTTCTGATATCTTTTGTCTTTGATAGACCGGGTTCTTCAACAATTGTATTGAACTCTAACTATTTGCATGAAGAATCTTCTCACGCTGCTTCTTGCCCTAGATAGTATGTTATCCATATCATCTCATTTTCAACTTCAGCTATTGCCACGTACTCAGCCTTAATAGATGGAGGAGCAACACAATTCTGAAGCCTAGACATCCAGCTCATCCCATCAACTATGGCTTGCTCCCACTTGGTTGTATTCTCCAATTGTAGAGCCTCATCAAGGGTCTCTAGTTCTCCTTCGTCAGTCAGCAACAAATAGTGTAATGAAGGTACATACCTATCTGGTACTCTGATAGCTCTGGATGATCTTTTCAACACGTGTTTAGGTGTCACTTGCTCCACCTCTGGTTCCTCAGCAACAGTCTCAGAAGTTTCTTTAAGTAATGAATTTTTCTGCAATGTAACCTCAACTCCCCCTTGCTTTGTTGTCTCGAAACCTTTCTTCTCTTTGTTCTTGTATAGGACATTTTCATCAAAGTCGCGTCACAATGTCTCAGAACTTTTCTATTCTTGTCATCCCAAAACCTGTACTCGAACATGTCAGAATCATAGTCTATGAAGTAGCACTTCATAGCTTCAACATCAAGCTTGTCACTCTTCTTTGGATCAACATGAACATACGTAGTGCAGCCAAAAGTTCTAAAGTGAGAATACTTGAGTTCTTTTCCTGACCATACTCTTCTGGCAACTTGAGCTCCAAGGGTATTAATGGCCCTCTATTGATCAAGTAGACTGTTGTATTTACAGCATCGACCCAAAATGTTTTTGGCAATCCAGAATGAATCCTTATACTCCTTGCCAACTTATTCAATGTTCTGTTCATCCTTTCAACAACGCCATTTTGTCTTGATTACCGAGAACTGTGCTCGTTAATTGAATTTTCTCAACTACACAAAATGCTTTGAATTCTGACTTGTCGACTCTCCTCCATTGTCAGACCTCAGGCATTTGATTTTCAAGCCGATCTGATTTTCAACTTCAGCTTTCCACTTCTTGAAGGTGGCAAACACATCTGACTTGTGTTTCAGGAAATAAATTCATACGTTCCTACTGAAATCATCAATGAAGATAACATAGAACTTTAATCCACCAAGTGATGAAACTGGAGATGATTCACAAACGTCTATATGGATCATTTCTAACCTCACTTTCTTCATTTCTCTGGCACTCTTTGTGAAGGTAACTCGTTTGAGTTTGCCTATAACGCAGCTCTCACAAGATCCCATATCAACAGATTTCAAACCTTCTAATACTTATTTAGCAGCCAACATCTTCTATCCTTTGACGCTTATATGACTTGAATTTGAAGCACCCTCAACAATAACAATCATGTTTATACACCCTGTAGTGATGTATAAGGTTCCAGATTTTGTGCCACGTGCTACCACCATAGCACCCTTCACAATCTTCCATAAACTCTTTCCAAACTTTGTTACATAACCTGTGCAACCCGACTGACCAATAGAGACCAGATTCTTCTTGAGACCAGGAATATATTTGACATCATTTAAAGTCCACTGATTTCCTGTTGGAGTTTTTATGCAGACATCCCCATTCCTTCAATCTCCAAATCTTTGTTGTCGGCAAGATACGTTTTCTCAAAGTTTCCATAATTGAAATTTCGAAACAGCTATCTATTTGGAGACGAGTGAAAAGATGCACTTGAGTCCAAAATCTAGGATTCAATTGGATTGTCCACGCTGAGGATTAGAGCATCCCCAATATCTTCTACTAAATTTATAGAATCATTATCATCCTCCGATTTGTGATTTTGTTTCCTTTTTTATCTTGTACAATCTGCCCGAAAGTGACCATTTTCTCCACAACTCCAACACGTTACGTTTGGTTTGTCTGAAAAGTTTTTACGATTCTTTGATTTTGATTCCTCTTTGGTCTTGTGCAATCTCTTAGAAAGTGACCATTTTCTTCACAACTCCAATACATTATGTTTAGTCTGTTTAGAAAATTTTCACGGTTCTTTGATTTTGATCGACTTTTGTTTGGGCCCTTTGATTTACTTCTTCCACTTTGGTCAACATTGAGAATACTACCAGATGAATCTCTGGTTTCTCACTTGCAAATACTTTCAATGAGAACTACATCTCTGATTTCATCGAACTTCACTTTCTCAAATCCTCGGAAACTGCTGATCGTGGCAACAACAGTATCCCACGACTCGGATAAAGATGACATCAAAATCAATGCTTTAATTTCATCTTCGAAATTAATTTTCACCAAACTTAGTTGACTTACAATCATATTGAATTCATTTATATGATCAACAACAAATCCACCTTCAGGCATTTGTAGATTGAACAATCTTCGCATCAAATACACTTTGTTCATAGTCGACGACTTTTCGTACATATTCGACAATGCCTTCAACAGATCTAACATTGTCTTCTCCTTAATGATGTTGAACGTCACATTTCTAGACAGCATCAACCAGATAAACCCTAAGGCCTGACAATCCTTGAGCTTCCACTACTTCGTGCTCATGGTATTTGGCTCCACCCTCGACAAGTGTTCGTGAAGATCTTTCTGGTACAGATAATCTACAATCTGCATCTTCCAGAAATCGAAATTGGATCCATCGAACTTCTCAATTCAAATCTTTGAACTTTTCATCTTCATAAATCGTGGTGAATTTCACCTAGCTCTGATACTAGTTGTTAGGATCGCACAATAACACACACACTCGATCTAGATGAACACAAGCAACAGGAGAAATATTGGCTAAAAGTTTATATTGATGTCTTTACGTATATACAACAAGAGAGAATAGTAAAAAGTACATATTCAAAGCACTCCCTAAGGGGTATATATATATGGTTAAGTTTACCGTATATAGCTTTAACCCGATATAATAATCTATTATATATACCAACTTTTTAATCAATTGTTTACGATGTATAACAATTGATTAAGCTATAAATAATCAGCATACTCCATAACCTCTTTGTTTCCCGTCTAAACAAGAAATCCCCTCTACATTCGAGATAGGTCAGCAAGTGCAAGTGGACATCCTATNTCCCTAAGGGGTATATATATATGGTTAAGTTTACCGTATATAGTTTTAACCCGATATAATAATCTATTATATATACCAGCTTTTTAATAAATTGTTTACGATGTATAACCATTGATTAAGCTATAAATAATCAGCATACTTCATAACCTCTTTGTTCCCCGTCTAAACAAGGAATCCCCTTTACATTCGAGATAGGTCCCCAAGTGCAAGTGCAAGTGGACATCCTAGNCCCCTCTACATTCGAGATAGGTCAGCAAGTGCAAGTGGACATCCTATAAATTATATTGTTATAACTGATCTCACCCATGTTTTCTAATTTCTAATTTTTATACATGAGTGTTGGAGTTTTTTTTTTTTTTTTTNATTTTTTTTTTTTTTTTTTTTTTTTTTTTTTTTTTTTTTTTTTTTTTTTTTTTTTTTTATGACAAAAATTTCTCAACGTTCAAATGGTTAAAATAAAATAAAGNTTTTTTTTTTTTTTTTTTTTTTTTTTTTTTTTTTTTTTATCTTATTTTAACAAAAATTTCTCAACGTTCAAATGGTTAAAATAAAATAAACTAAAATAAAAATTCCGGATAAGGTAGGAGTCGATGAAACCAATTCCAAGTGGCATAAGAACAGATTTATGGGCAAAAGGATAATTGATAATATAGCCCTAAAAATAGGGGAAATCAAATAGTGAGGATCTTGGGAGTTGCGATGGCTTCCGCAGTGAACGGTTTCTCATTACTAAATTTAAAACCCCCCACTTCCCTCAGTAAACCCAGAAACCTCTCTTTGAACTTCGCGAAAAGGGCACCATCACTTCAGATTCGAGCCGATTCCATGGCGACTGAGAGGCTGGGCATCAAGGTTGAGAAGAATCCGCCTGAATCTAAGCTTACTGAACTCGGCGTTCGTCAATGGCCCAAGTATTTTGATTTCTATATCTCTTTTCTTGATTGTTTTCTCCTTTTAATTGCTGCAATATCATTGTTTCGGCCGCCTAATGTTTACTGGTTGTTGATGTTGATGGCCCGATTGGCTGTTCTTTTTATGATCTAGCCTTGATATTAGCGATGTTAGGAGTTTTGGAATTGGGTTTCAATCTGTTTTGAGAGTTTATGAATGTTTATTAATAGATGGATGATTGGATGCTTAAGGTGTTGTTATTTTGATATTTGATCGCTTGAAGTTTCTGGTTGGACGTTGTGCATATTGTCATTTCTTGTTTGGTTGTTAGGCAGGTAGCTAAGACTAAGACTAAGAAGAACGATTAGGAATCCTGACCTCCACGATGATATGATATTGTCTACTTTGAGCATAAGCTTTACTTTTGGTTTTTACAAAAGGTCTCGGAGATGTATTCCTTACTTATAAATCCGTGATCATTTCTTTGATTAGTCAATGTGGGACTCCCGCCCCTTGAACAAAGTACATCATAGAGCCTCCCTGAGGCCTATGGAGCTCTCGAACAGCCTCTCCTTAATCGAGGCTTGACTCTTAAAGAGTACTCGAACAAAGTACATCTTTGTTCGACACTTGAGTCATTTTTTACTACACCTTTGAGGCTCACAAATTCTTTGTTTGACGTTTGAGCATTCAGTTGTCATGGTTAAGTTAAGGGCATGACTTTGCTTTTGGTTTTACCGAAAGGTCTCATACCAATAGNCCCCCACTTCCCTCAGTAAACCCAGAAACCTCTCTTTGAACTTCGCGAAAAGGGCACCATCACTTCAGATTCGAGCCGATTCCATGGCGACTGAGAGGCTGGGCATCAAGGTTGAGAAGAATCCGCCTGAATCTAAGCTTACTGAACTCGGCGTTCGTCAATGGCCCAAGTATTTTGATTTCTATATCTCTTTTCTTGATTGTTTTCTCCTTTTAATTGCTGCAATATCATTGTTTCGGCCGCCTAATGTTTACTGGTTGTTGATGTTGATGGCCCGATTGGCTGTTCTTTTTATGATCTAGCCTTGATATTAGCGATGTTAGGAGTTTTGGAATTGGGTTTCAATCTGTTTTGAGAGTTTATGAATGTTTATTAATAGATGGATGATTGGATGCTTAAGGTGTTGTTATTTTGATATTTGATCGCTTGAAGTTTCTGGTTGGACGTTGTGCATATTGTCATTTCTTGTTTGGTTGTTAGGCAGGTAGCTAAGACTAAGACTAAGAAGAACGATTAGGAATCCTGACCTCCACGATGATATGATATTGTCTACTTTGAGCATAAGCTTTACTTTTGGTTTTTACAAAAGGTCTCGGAGATGTATTCCTTACTTATAAATCCGTGATCATTTCTTTGATTAGTCAATGTGGGACTCCCGCCCCTTGAACAAAGTACATCATAGAGCCTCCCTGAGGCCTATGGAGCTCTCGAACAGCCTCTCCTTAATCGAGGCTTGACTCTTAAAGAGTACTCGAACAAAGTACATCTTTGTTCGACACTTGAGTCATTTTTTACTACACCTTTGAGGCTCACAAATTCTTTGTTTGACGTTTGAGCATTCAGTTGTCATGGTTAAGTTAAGGGCATGACTTTGCTTTTGGTTTTACCGAAAGGTCTCATACCAATAGAGATGTATTCCTTTATTAATCTATGGTCATCTTCTTAATTAGCCGATGTGGGACTCCCTCCCAACCATCCTCCCCTCGAACAAAGTACACCATAGAGCCTCCCCGAGGCCTATGGAGTCCTCGAACAGTCTCCCCTTAATCAAGGCTCGACTTTTTTTTTTTTTTTTTGAAGGATTTTGTATGTTGGGATGTGGGGTGTCAAATAACTCATTACAAGTGGGGCATGTCTTTGTCTTACTAGGTTTCAAGATGTATGTTGTTAGTGTTGAGGATTGTTGGAAGGGAGTCCCACATTGGCTAATTAAGGAGATGATCACGGATTTATAAGCAAGAAATACATCCCATTGGTATTTGCTCTTTTTTTACGGAAACCAAAAGCAAAGTCATGAGAGCATATGCTCAAAGTGAACAATATCATACCATTGTGGAGAGTCATGATTCATAATATAGTATCAAACCCATGCCCTTAACTTAGTCATGCTAATCGAATCCTCAAGTATCGAATAAAGAAATTGATAGCCTAGAAGGTGTAGTCAAAAGTGACTCAAGTGTCGAACAAATGGTGCACTTTGTTCGAGGGCTTTAGAGAAGAGTCGAGCCTTGATTAAGGGGAGTATGTTCAAGGACTCCACAGACCTCAAGGGAGGCTCTATGGTGTTCTTTGTTCGAGGAAAGGATTGTTGGGAGGGAGTTCGTAAGTAAGGAATACGTCTCCATTGGTATGAGGCCTTTTGGGGAAACCAAAAGTAAAGTCACGAGAATTTATGCTCAAAGTGGATAATATCATACCATTGTAAAGGTCCGTAGTTCCAATAGTATTATTTCAAAATAGTTTATGCTAATCTGTTCGTCACCAAATTCATAACTAGTACCTTAGTTTTTGCTTTACAAACCAATAAAGATATATAAATTGTTCAACAGAAACTTGAAAGCATGAACTGGAGAGATGGGTTTTTGATTAATTGGATGTTTTGATTGTGAATCCAACAGGTGGGGGTGTGGGCCGAGCAAATTCCCATGGACATATTCGGACAAGGAGACATGCTATTTGCTAGAGGGAAAGGTAAAGGTTACTCCAGCAGGCTCAGATGAGGGGGTCGAGATTGGCGCTGGGGATTTGGTTGTGTTCCCAGCGGGAATGAGCTGCACTTGGGATGTCTCAATTGCTGTGGATAAGCACTATAAATTTGGTTAGTTGTATCTAAAGCCCTTTGTATGTTCATGAACTCCATTGCTCCTTTTCTTTGTTCAATCGAACCGAACCGAACCAAACCGGATTTATAGGTTCTATTACTGAATTGCTTATGCCACAAACTGAGTATCAATCCAAGATCACATTTGAGTTTGATGCTCACAATTAGAACCTAAAGTTTTCCTTCTTGTATCCCGATAGGGAGGGCGCGACGACCCGTCGAATTCACTCAGAAAAATCCTCGAATTGCACATATAGAAAGAAAACGAACTATTTCTATTTTCAGAGCTTAGGTATAGAATGACTTTTTGGTCTCTTTCGTCCGGTGGTTAGGACATTGTCTTTCCATGTCGAAGATACGAGTTCGATTCTCATAAGGAATAGGTATGATTTTCCATGTCGAAGATACGAGTTCGATTCTCATAAGGAATAGGTATGATTTTTACTGATCAAATAAAAATTTCCTCTATTTTTTTGCTTGAAATAGTCTATCTCCTTTAGAATGAATCGTTTTTGAACGAACAAGCAACCCTTTTTTCGAACGAAAATGCAAATTCGAATATTCAAAATACTTTCATCAATCCACTTATGTTCTCCCCATCTTAAAAATTCAAAAGGATATAACAAATAATTTATAACATATTACTTATTTTCCGTGCCCATTTCAATCACATCGTGCTATGTGAACATTTAAGTAATAGCATCGACGACAAAACATAATCAAAATCAAAAGCTGGAACGTCGTTAAAGACTAAATTTATAATTTAATAAAATAAATGGGAAGAAGACATCTTAATGGGCAGCTATTTCCTTTTCATTTTACAGATTACTCAGATATGTTAGCCTAAACGATGAATGCCTTTTTCCTTCCATCCTCCCTAACACAATGGACTTAACCTGAGCTATGTGGTGTTACAATGGGATAATTACACCATATCTGTTTATTTCTTCCCCCAAAATAACATAAACCAAAAAGGGGGAAATGTATTTTTTTTCTTTTTCTTTTTCTTTTCATCACGGTCGTGGTTACCTTATCTTGCACGTTTCTATAGACTCACAGCTCTCGATGACATCTCTGCCTCGCCTTCCTCCATATTATCCTATAAACATATTGTTTAGTTGCAACAAAGAACAAAACTGATATGAACCACGAACAAGGAATTTCCATACCTTAAGAGCCAAGAAGCTACGACAATCCTTATACACTTATATTCAAGCTATGGTGAGCTCGTTAAAGGAAATTCTAGAAGACGTTGGAGACCTCCCTTATATGTTGTGCAAAGTTGAGCTTCAAAAAATGTGCTTATTAGTCATACTTAGACTAGTTCCACAAATTCAATTGAGTTCATTAAATGTAACTTAGAGTGCATTTAATGCATCTCTTTCTCGAAGCTCAACTTTGCACAACATATAAGGGAGGTCTCCAACGTCTTCTAGAATTTCCTTTGATGAGTTCACGAGGTTTGTTGTAGTTTCTTAGCTCTCGTCCTTGTAATTGAACCTTGAGATATGGAAATTGCTTGTTCATGGTTCATATAAAAAATGTTAGGCCATATTTGAAAGAAATGGTACCTCTGATTCTTTCGACTTGGTTTCAGCTAGATACCGCTCCAACGCTCCATCACCACGAAGAATTTTGCCTCCGCAGCCTCTCGAATTTAGTGAGCCAACGGATTCTTCGTCGACGATGACGGCGTCTACTCTTTCGTTTCCAGTCTTGACGTCCGGGATCTAAACCATTTGAGAATAGAAATGAGCTAATGTTGTAATGGGCTACATAAAGATGGATGATTTTGGCATCAATACCTCATACATGGCTTCTGCAAGAACGGTTTCCAGTATGGCTCTCAAGCCTCTGGCACCGGTGTTCTTAGCCATTGATTTCTGGGCAATCAGTCTCAGTGCTTTCTCTGTGTAATGCAGCTTCACCTGGAAATCGAATGGCGGTTCTACTAAGAGGGTTCTACTCCACAAGGAGAGAGTTTCGTGTAGGAAAACGTAGAAATCGGTTGCATGAGAAAGTAAATACTCACGTTATTCATGCCAAACAACTTCTTGTACTGCTTACCGAGGGCGTTTTTCGGTTCAGTGAGGACCTGTTAACAACGGCAGGTTCAAGTAAAGTTTCGAGCTCATTTGGGTTATAGAAAAAAAATGCCGAAGAGAATTAACTCAGACAATATTTTGGATTTCAAGCTCATTCGAGGTCCAAGCAATGGAGGCTTTATGTAACGGCCCAAGCCCACACCGTTAGCAGCCCACACCGTTAGCAGATATTGTCCTCTTTGGGCTTTCCCTTCCAGGCTTTCCCTTAAGGTTTTTAAAACGTGTCTGCTAGGGAGAGGCTTCTACACCCTTATAAAGGGTGTTTCGTTTTCCTCCCCAACCGATGTGGGATCTCACAATCCACCTCCCTCGGGGCCCAGCATCCTTACTGGTACACCACCTCGTGTCTACTCCCTTCGGGGCTCAGCCTCCTCGCTGGCACATCGCTCGGTATCTGGCTCTAATACGATTTGTAATGGCTCAAACCCACCACTAGCAGATATTGTCCTCTTTGAGCTTTCTCTTTCGGGGTTTCCCTCAAAGTTCTTAAAATGTATCTGCTAGGGAGAGGTTTCGACACCCTTATAAAGGGTGTTTCATTCTCGCCTCCAACCAATGTGGGACCTCACAATCCATCCCCTTCGAAGCTCAGCGTCCTCGCTGACACTCGTTCCTTTCTCTAATCGATGTGGGACTCCCACCAAATCCACCCCCTTCTGGGCCCTGCGTCCTTGCTGGCACATTGTCTCATGTCTACCCCCTTCAGGGCTCAGCCTCCTCACTGGCACATCGCCCGGTGTCTAGCTCTGATACCATTGGTAACTGCCCAAGCCCATCGCTGGCAGATATTGTTCTCTTTGGGCTTTCCCTCAAGGTTCTTAAAACGCGTCTGCTAGGAAGAGGTTTTTACACCCTTATAAGGGTGTTTCGTTCTCCTCCCCAACTGATGTGACTATCTTATTGGACAATTCAGACAATATTTCATATAAACAAAATTGTTAACTAAATATTAGATCTCTAACAATTCAGACAATATTTCATATAAACAAAATTGTTAACTAAATATTAGATCTCTAACGAAGTTCTTTCTTCCAGTTGTGGTGTTCTAGATGAACAACAATAAAGAAATAATGATGGATACCTGGACAAGCTGTTCTTCAGTCAAGGCTGATAAGCTAACAAGAATTGGAAAACGCCCTATAAACTCTGGTATCAGACCATATGCTATAAGATCAGAACTCTCAACCTGGAAAGCACGAAATAGAACATTTAGACGAACTTTAAAGGGACTCGGGCATTATGTCGAGGGGACGTATCATCCAAAAAATAAAGTAATATNTTACTCAGATATGTTAGCCTAAACGATGAATGCCTTTTTCCTTCCATCCTCCCTAACACAATGGACTTAACCTGAGCTATGTGGTGTTACAATGGGATAATTACACCATATCTGTTTATTTCTTCCCCCAAAATAACATAAACCAAAAAGGGGGAAATGTATTTTTTTTCTTTTTCTTTTTCTTTTCATCACGGTCGTGGTTACCTTATCTTGCACGTTTCTATAGACTCACAGCTCTCGATGACATCTCTGCCTCGCCTTCCTCCATATTATCCTATAAACATATTGTTTAGTTGCAACAAAGAACAAAACTGATATGAACCACGAACAAGGAATTTCCATACCTTAAGAGCCAAGAAGCTACGACAATCCTTATACACTTATATTCAAGCTATGGTGAGCTCGTTAAAGGAAATTCTAGAAGACGTTGGAGACCTCCCTTATATGTTGTGCAAAGTTGAGCTTCAAAAAATGTGCTTATTAGTCATACTTAGACTAGTTCCACAAATTCAATTGAGTTCATTAAATGTAACTTAGAGTGCATTTAATGCATCTCTTTCTCGAAGCTCAACTTTGCACAACATATAAGGGAGGTCTCCAACGTCTTCTAGAATTTCCTTTGATGAGTTCACGAGGTTTGTTGTAGTTTCTTAGCTCTCGTCCTTGTAATTGAACCTTGAGATATGGAAATTGCTTGTTCATGGTTCATATAAAAAATGTTAGGCCATATTTGAAAGAAATGGTACCTCTGATTCTTTCGACTTGGTTTCAGCTAGATACCGCTCCAACGCTCCATCACCACGAAGAATTTTGCCTCCGCAGCCTCTCGAATTTAGTGAGCCAACGGATTCTTCGTCGACGATGACGGCGTCTACTCTTTCGTTTCCAGTCTTGACGTCCGGGATCTAAACCATTTGAGAATAGAAATGAGCTAATGTTGTAATGGGCTACATAAAGATGGATGATTTTGGCATCAATACCTCATACATGGCTTCTGCAAGAACGGTTTCCAGTATGGCTCTCAAGCCTCTGGCACCGGTGTTCTTAGCCATTGATTTCTGGGCAATCAGTCTCAGTGCTTTCTCTGTGTAATGCAGCTTCACCTGGAAATCGAATGGCGGTTCTACTAAGAGGGTTCTACTCCACAAGGAGAGAGTTTCGTGTAGGAAAACGTAGAAATCGGTTGCATGAGAAAGTAAATACTCACGTTATTCATGCCAAACAACTTCTTGTACTGCTTACCGAGGGCGTTTTTCGGTTCAGTGAGGACCTGTTAACAACGGCAGGTTCAAGTAAAGTTTCGAGCTCATTTGGGTTATAGAAAAAAAATGCCGAAGAGAATTAACTCAGACAATATTTTGGATTTCAAGCTCATTCGAGGTCCAAGCAATGGAGGCTTTATGTAACGGCCCAAGCCCACACCGTTAGCAGCCCACACCGTTAGCAGATATTGTCCTCTTTGGGCTTTCCCTTCCAGGCTTTCCCTTAAGGTTTTTAAAACGTGTCTGCTAGGGAGAGGCTTCTACACCCTTATAAAGGGTGTTTCGTTTTCCTCCCCAACCGATGTGGGATCTCACAATCCACCTCCCTCGGGGCCCAGCATCCTTACTGGTACACCACCTCGTGTCTACTCCCTTCGGGGCTCAGCCTCCTCGCTGGCACATCGCTCGGTATCTGGCTCTAATACGATTTGTAATGGCTCAAACCCACCACTAGCAGATATTGTCCTCTTTGAGCTTTCTCTTTCGGGGTTTCCCTCAAAGTTCTTAAAATGTATCTGCTAGGGAGAGGTTTCGACACCCTTATAAAGGGTGTTTCATTCTCGCCTCCAACCAATGTGGGACCTCACAATCCATCCCCTTCGAAGCTCAGCGTCCTCGCTGACACTCGTTCCTTTCTCTAATCGATGTGGGACTCCCACCAAATCCACCCCCTTCTGGGCCCTGCGTCCTTGCTGGCACATTGTCTCATGTCTACCCCCTTCAGGGCTCAGCCTCCTCACTGGCACATCGCCCGGTGTCTAGCTCTGATACCATTGGTAACTGCCCAAGCCCATCGCTGGCAGATATTGTTCTCTTTGGGCTTTCCCTCAAGGTTCTTAAAACGCGTCTGCTAGGAAGAGGTTTTTACACCCTTATAAGGGTGTTTCGTTCTCCTCCCCAACTGATGTGACTATCTTATTGGACAATTCAGACAATATTTCATATAAACAAAATTGTTAACTAAATATTAGATCTCTAACAATTCAGACAATATTTCATATAAACAAAATTGTTAACTAAATATTAGATCTCTAACGAAGTTCTTTCTTCCAGTTGTGGTGTTCTAGATGAACAACAATAAAGAAATAATGATGGATACCTGGACAAGCTGTTCTTCAGTCAAGGCTGATAAGCTAACAAGAATTGGAAAACGCCCTATAAACTCTGGTATCAGACCATATGCTATAAGATCAGAACTCTCAACCTGGAAAGCACGAAATAGAACATTTAGACGAACTTTAAAGGGACTCGGGCATTATGTCGAGGGGACGTATCATCCAAAAAATAAAGTAATATTCATTGACTATGCCAACAAATCTAAAGAGCTTTCGTTCTCACCGTTTCCAGCAACGAAGATGTAACAGCAGCGCTCGTAACCCCACCCATTCTCATGTTAGCACGAACAGGCGCGCCAAAACCGATAGAAGAATCTTGCCGTCTATCAGAGATTGTCTTTTCTAGATCTATGAACGCTCCACCACATATGAACAAAATATCTTTTGTATCTATCTGCACATTTTCAAAGCAATAGCCAACATCAAACCTCATAAAGGGATTGTATGCACAACAGGAAGTCTCTATGAAACTATATCTGAAAATATAAGTACAGCAGGTTGTGAATGTCTAGATTATAATTGAGAGCTATAAATGTCTACAAGTGATAGACTCGAGACTTAGTTTATGTACTTTCACAACACAAAAGGTTTGATGATTGACTTAAACATTTACCCACACTGTAACGGCCCAAGCCTACCGCTAGTAGATACTGTCCTCTTTGGGCTCTTTCCCTTTCGGGCTTCCCCGTAAGGTTTTAAAACGCGTATGCTAGAGAGAGATTTCNGGAGGTCTCCAACGTCTTCTAGAATTTCCTTTGATGAGTTCACGAGGTTTGTTGTAGTTTCTTAGCTCTCGTCCTTGTAATTGAACCTTGAGATATGGAAATTGCTTGTTCATGGTTCATATAAAAAATGTTAGGCCATATTTGAAAGAAATGGTACCTCTGATTCTTTCGACTTGGTTTCAGCTAGATACCGCTCCAACGCTCCATCACCACGAAGAATTTTGCCTCCGCAGCCTCTCGAATTTAGTGAGCCAACGGATTCTTCGTCGACGATGACGGCGTCTACTCTTTCGTTTCCAGTCTTGACGTCCGGGATCTAAACCATTTGAGAATAGAAATGAGCTAATGTTGTAATGGGCTACATAAAGATGGATGATTTTGGCATCAATACCTCATACATGGCTTCTGCAAGAACGGTTTCCAGTATGGCTCTCAAGCCTCTGGCACCGGTGTTCTTAGCCATTGATTTCTGGGCAATCAGTCTCAGTGCTTTCTCTGTGTAATGCAGCTTCACCTGGAAATCGAATGGCGGTTCTACTAAGAGGGTTCTACTCCACAAGGAGAGAGTTTCGTGTAGGAAAACGTAGAAATCGGTTGCATGAGAAAGTAAATACTCACGTTATTCATGCCAAACAACTTCTTGTACTGCTTACCGAGGGCGTTTTTCGGTTCAGTGAGGACCTGTTAACAACGGCAGGTTCAAGTAAAGTTTCGAGCTCATTTGGGTTATAGAAAAAAAATGCCGAAGAGAATTAACTCAGACAATATTTTGGATTTCAAGCTCATTCGAGGTCCAAGCAATGGAGGCTTTATGTAACGGCCCAAGCCCACACCGTTAGCAGCCCACACCGTTAGCAGATATTGTCCTCTTTGGGCTTTCCCTTCCAGGCTTTCCCTTAAGGTTTTTAAAACGTGTCTGCTAGGGAGAGGCTTCTACACCCTTATAAAGGGTGTTTCGTTTTCCTCCCCAACCGATGTGGGATCTCACAATCCACCTCCCTCGGGGCCCAGCATCCTTACTGGTACACCACCTCGTGTCTACTCCCTTCGGGGCTCAGCCTCCTCGCTGGCACATCGCTCGGTATCTGGCTCTAATACGATTTGTAATGGCTCAAACCCACCACTAGCAGATATTGTCCTCTTTGAGCTTTCTCTTTCGGGGTTTCCCTCAAAGTTCTTAAAATGTATCTGCTAGGGAGAGGTTTCGACACCCTTATAAAGGGTGTTTCATTCTCGCCTCCAACCAATGTGGGACCTCACAATCCATCCCCTTCGAAGCTCAGCGTCCTCGCTGACACTCGTTCCTTTCTCTAATCGATGTGGGACTCCCACCAAATCCACCCCCTTCTGGGCCCTGCGTCCTTGCTGGCACATTGTCTCATGTCTACCCCCTTCAGGGCTCAGCCTCCTCACTGGCACATCGCCCGGTGTCTAGCTCTGATACCATTGGTAACTGCCCAAGCCCATCGCTGGCAGATATTGTTCTCTTTGGGCTTTCCCTCAAGGTTCTTAAAACGCGTCTGCTAGGAAGAGGTTTTTACACCCTTATAAGGGTGTTTCGTTCTCCTCCCCAACTGATGTGACTATCTTATTGGACAATTCAGACAATATTTCATATAAACAAAATTGTTAACTAAATATTAGATCTCTAACAATTCAGACAATATTTCATATAAACAAAATTGTTAACTAAATATTAGATCTCTAACGAAGTTCTTTCTTCCAGTTGTGGTGTTCTAGATGAACAACAATAAAGAAATAATGATGGATACCTGGACAAGCTGTTCTTCAGTCAAGGCTGATAAGCTAACAAGAATTGGAAAACGCCCTATAAACTCTGGTATCAGACCATATGCTATAAGATCAGAACTCTCAACCTGGAAAGCACGAAATAGAACATTTAGACGAACTTTAAAGGGACTCGGGCATTATGTCGAGGGGACGTATCATCCAAAAAATAAAGTAATATTCATTGACTATGCCAACAAATCTAAAGAGCTTTCGTTCTCACCGTTTCCAGCAACGAAGATGTAACAGCAGCGCTCGTAACCCCACCCATTCTCATGTTAGCACGAACAGGCGCGCCAAAACCGATAGAAGAATCTTGCCGTCTATCAGAGATTGTCTTTTCTAGATCTATGAACGCTCCACCACATATGAACAAAATATCTTTTGTATCTATCTGCACATTTTCAAAGCAATAGCCAACATCAAACCTCATAAAGGGATTGTATGCACAACAGGAAGTCTCTATGAAACTATATCTGAAAATATAAGTACAGCAGGTTGTGAATGTCTAGATTATAATTGAGAGCTATAAATGTCTACAAGTGATAGACTCGAGACTTAGTTTATGTACTTTCACAACACAAAAGGTTTGATGATTGACTTAAACATTTACCCACACTGTAACGGCCCAAGCCTACCGCTAGTAGATACTGTCCTCTTTGGGCTCTTTCCCTTTCGGGCTTCCCCGTAAGGTTTTAAAACGCGTATGCTAGAGAGAGATTTCTACACCTTTATAAAGAATGCTTCGTTCCCCTCTCCAACAGACGTGGGATCTCAAACCTACATAGTAACTCTCTCTTTACCCATCGTTTCCAGCCTTGAGCTTATGCTTGCAGCTTGTAGGCACGTGAATTCTTGAGTGACCCCAACCTGTGCTCCTACGTGGATCTTTGCTTCTTACCTCAAGTCTCAATTTCTTTGGGCTTTCCCTTTCGGGCTTTCCCGTAAGGTTTTAAAACGCATCTGCTAAAGAGAAGTTTCTACACCCTTATAAAGAATGTTTCGTTCCCCTCTCCAACAGATGTGGGATCTCACACCTACATAGTAACTCTCTCTTCACCCATCGTTTCCAGCCTTGAGCTTATGCTCGCAGCTTGTAGGCACATGAAGCCTTGAGTGACCCCAAACCTGTGCTCCTACGTGGATCTTTGCTTCTTACCTCAGGTCTCAATTTTTTGGGCTTTCCCTTTTGGGCTTTCCTGTAAGGTTTTAAAACGCGCTTGCTAAAGAGAGGTTTCTACACACTTATAAAGAATGTTTCGTTCCCCTCTCCAACAGATGTGGGATCTCACACCTACATAGTAACTCTCTCTTCACCCATCATTTCCAGCCTTGAGCTTATGCTCGCAGCTTGTAGGCACATGAAGTCTTGAGTGACCCCAAACTTGTGCTCCTACGTGGATCTTTGCTTTTTACCTCAGGTCTCAATTGAATTGAGCTTTCCCGNGTTATAGAAAAAAAATGCCGAAGAGAATTAACTCAGACAATATTTTGGATTTCAAGCTCATTCGAGGTCCAAGCAATGGAGGCTTTATGTAACGGCCCAAGCCCACACCGTTAGCAGCCCACACCGTTAGCAGATATTGTCCTCTTTGGGCTTTCCCTTCCAGGCTTTCCCTTAAGGTTTTTAAAACGTGTCTGCTAGGGAGAGGCTTCTACACCCTTATAAAGGGTGTTTCGTTTTCCTCCCCAACCGATGTGGGATCTCACAATCCACCTCCCTCGGGGCCCAGCATCCTTACTGGTACACCACCTCGTGTCTACTCCCTTCGGGGCTCAGCCTCCTCGCTGGCACATCGCTCGGTATCTGGCTCTAATACGATTTGTAATGGCTCAAACCCACCACTAGCAGATATTGTCCTCTTTGAGCTTTCTCTTTCGGGGTTTCCCTCAAAGTTCTTAAAATGTATCTGCTAGGGAGAGGTTTCGACACCCTTATAAAGGGTGTTTCATTCTCGCCTCCAACCAATGTGGGACCTCACAATCCATCCCCTTCGAAGCTCAGCGTCCTCGCTGACACTCGTTCCTTTCTCTAATCGATGTGGGACTCCCACCAAATCCACCCCCTTCTGGGCCCTGCGTCCTTGCTGGCACATTGTCTCATGTCTACCCCCTTCAGGGCTCAGCCTCCTCACTGGCACATCGCCCGGTGTCTAGCTCTGATACCATTGGTAACTGCCCAAGCCCATCGCTGGCAGATATTGTTCTCTTTGGGCTTTCCCTCAAGGTTCTTAAAACGCGTCTGCTAGGAAGAGGTTTTTACACCCTTATAAGGGTGTTTCGTTCTCCTCCCCAACTGATGTGACTATCTTATTGGACAATTCAGACAATATTTCATATAAACAAAATTGTTAACTAAATATTAGATCTCTAACAATTCAGACAATATTTCATATAAACAAAATTGTTAACTAAATATTAGATCTCTAACGAAGTTCTTTCTTCCAGTTGTGGTGTTCTAGATGAACAACAATAAAGAAATAATGATGGATACCTGGACAAGCTGTTCTTCAGTCAAGGCTGATAAGCTAACAAGAATTGGAAAACGCCCTATAAACTCTGGTATCAGACCATATGCTATAAGATCAGAACTCTCAACCTGGAAAGCACGAAATAGAACATTTAGACGAACTTTAAAGGGACTCGGGCATTATGTCGAGGGGACGTATCATCCAAAAAATAAAGTAATATTCATTGACTATGCCAACAAATCTAAAGAGCTTTCGTTCTCACCGTTTCCAGCAACGAAGATGTAACAGCAGCGCTCGTAACCCCACCCATTCTCATGTTAGCACGAACAGGCGCGCCAAAACCGATAGAAGAATCTTGCCGTCTATCAGAGATTGTCTTTTCTAGATCTATGAACGCTCCACCACATATGAACAAAATATCTTTTGTATCTATCTGCACATTTTCAAAGCAATAGCCAACATCAAACCTCATAAAGGGATTGTATGCACAACAGGAAGTCTCTATGAAACTATATCTGAAAATATAAGTACAGCAGGTTGTGAATGTCTAGATTATAATTGAGAGCTATAAATGTCTACAAGTGATAGACTCGAGACTTAGTTTATGTACTTTCACAACACAAAAGGTTTGATGATTGACTTAAACATTTACCCACACTGTAACGGCCCAAGCCTACCGCTAGTAGATACTGTCCTCTTTGGGCTCTTTCCCTTTCGGGCTTCCCCGTAAGGTTTTAAAACGCGTATGCTAGAGAGAGATTTCTACACCTTTATAAAGAATGCTTCGTTCCCCTCTCCAACAGACGTGGGATCTCAAACCTACATAGTAACTCTCTCTTTACCCATCGTTTCCAGCCTTGAGCTTATGCTTGCAGCTTGTAGGCACGTGAATTCTTGAGTGACCCCAACCTGTGCTCCTACGTGGATCTTTGCTTCTTACCTCAAGTCTCAATTTCTTTGGGCTTTCCCTTTCGGGCTTTCCCGTAAGGTTTTAAAACGCATCTGCTAAAGAGAAGTTTCTACACCCTTATAAAGAATGTTTCGTTCCCCTCTCCAACAGATGTGGGATCTCACACCTACATAGTAACTCTCTCTTCACCCATCGTTTCCAGCCTTGAGCTTATGCTCGCAGCTTGTAGGCACATGAAGCCTTGAGTGACCCCAAACCTGTGCTCCTACGTGGATCTTTGCTTCTTACCTCAGGTCTCAATTTTTTGGGCTTTCCCTTTTGGGCTTTCCTGTAAGGTTTTAAAACGCGCTTGCTAAAGAGAGGTTTCTACACACTTATAAAGAATGTTTCGTTCCCCTCTCCAACAGATGTGGGATCTCACACCTACATAGTAACTCTCTCTTCACCCATCATTTCCAGCCTTGAGCTTATGCTCGCAGCTTGTAGGCACATGAAGTCTTGAGTGACCCCAAACTTGTGCTCCTACGTGGATCTTTGCTTTTTACCTCAGGTCTCAATTGAATTGAGCTTTCCCGCAAGGTTTAAAATGCGTCTGCTAGGGAGAGGTTTCCACACCCTTATAAAGAATGTTTCGTTCCCCTCTCCAACAGACGTGGGATCTCACACCTACACAGTAACTCTCTCTTTACCCATCATTTCAAGCCTTGAGCTTATGCTCGCAGCTTGCAGCACATGAAGTCTTGTGTGACCCCAACCGGTGCTCCTCGGGTCTCAATTATTCCCTGTTTATTCTATTTATGTGTGTACATGTATACATGTAATACGTGTAAAGCTGTCTCTAAGCAAAGATAAACAAATTTCTTCAGAAAAATCTGACAAAGAAAAACAATGGACACTTGCATACAGGTGAATAAAAGAAACTCGAGAGTATGTTTTCGTATATATTACCTGAACGTTATCACCGCGAGGATGTTTTCTCGTCCCCTTCTCAGGAACATTTACTATCTGACAACAAGTCATACCCAGAATTTAGGATGGGGAAATATAAGTTAAAAATAATACAAAATTTGGATCTTTAAATGACAACATACACAAATCATGCAATGTGTTTCTTAATTCTTATAGTGTTTAGTGTTGGACTTGGGACAGGGCTTAGAGATAAGGATTTTTTCCTTAAGAACCTGCATTAGGAGAAATCGCTCTCGATCTTCAATACCTTCGATGGAGAAACCACATAGTTTTAAACCGTTCGATGTATAAAAGAGAGTGCAGAAGGCAACGGTTCTTAAAAGGCACTTTTTTATATAAAAATCTTGATCTTTCGAAAACCTTTCATTTCAAAAGATCAAGATTTTTATAAAGAACAGAAAATATTTCATTCCAGAACATCAAGAAAAAGACCAGCTGTAACGACCNTATCTGCTAGGGAGAGGTTTCGACACCCTTATAAAGGGTGTTTCATTCTCGCCTCCAACCAATGTGGGACCTCACAATCCATCCCCTTCGAAGCTCAGCGTCCTCGCTGACACTCGTTCCTTTCTCTAATCGATGTGGGACTCCCACCAAATCCACCCCCTTCTGGGCCCTGCGTCCTTGCTGGCACATTGTCTCATGTCTACCCCCTTCAGGGCTCAGCCTCCTCACTGGCACATCGCCCGGTGTCTAGCTCTGATACCATTGGTAACTGCCCAAGCCCATCGCTGGCAGATATTGTTCTCTTTGGGCTTTCCCTCAAGGTTCTTAAAACGCGTCTGCTAGGAAGAGGTTTTTACACCCTTATAAGGGTGTTTCGTTCTCCTCCCCAACTGATGTGACTATCTTATTGGACAATTCAGACAATATTTCATATAAACAAAATTGTTAACTAAATATTAGATCTCTAACAATTCAGACAATATTTCATATAAACAAAATTGTTAACTAAATATTAGATCTCTAACGAAGTTCTTTCTTCCAGTTGTGGTGTTCTAGATGAACAACAATAAAGAAATAATGATGGATACCTGGACAAGCTGTTCTTCAGTCAAGGCTGATAAGCTAACAAGAATTGGAAAACGCCCTATAAACTCTGGTATCAGACCATATGCTATAAGATCAGAACTCTCAACCTGGAAAGCACGAAATAGAACATTTAGACGAACTTTAAAGGGACTCGGGCATTATGTCGAGGGGACGTATCATCCAAAAAATAAAGTAATATTCATTGACTATGCCAACAAATCTAAAGAGCTTTCGTTCTCACCGTTTCCAGCAACGAAGATGTAACAGCAGCGCTCGTAACCCCACCCATTCTCATGTTAGCACGAACAGGCGCGCCAAAACCGATAGAAGAATCTTGCCGTCTATCAGAGATTGTCTTTTCTAGATCTATGAACGCTCCACCACATATGAACAAAATATCTTTTGTATCTATCTGCACATTTTCAAAGCAATAGCCAACATCAAACCTCATAAAGGGATTGTATGCACAACAGGAAGTCTCTATGAAACTATATCTGAAAATATAAGTACAGCAGGTTGTGAATGTCTAGATTATAATTGAGAGCTATAAATGTCTACAAGTGATAGACTCGAGACTTAGTTTATGTACTTTCACAACACAAAAGGTTTGATGATTGACTTAAACATTTACCCACACTGTAACGGCCCAAGCCTACCGCTAGTAGATACTGTCCTCTTTGGGCTCTTTCCCTTTCGGGCTTCCCCGTAAGGTTTTAAAACGCGTATGCTAGAGAGAGATTTCTACACCTTTATAAAGAATGCTTCGTTCCCCTCTCCAACAGACGTGGGATCTCAAACCTACATAGTAACTCTCTCTTTACCCATCGTTTCCAGCCTTGAGCTTATGCTTGCAGCTTGTAGGCACGTGAATTCTTGAGTGACCCCAACCTGTGCTCCTACGTGGATCTTTGCTTCTTACCTCAAGTCTCAATTTCTTTGGGCTTTCCCTTTCGGGCTTTCCCGTAAGGTTTTAAAACGCATCTGCTAAAGAGAAGTTTCTACACCCTTATAAAGAATGTTTCGTTCCCCTCTCCAACAGATGTGGGATCTCACACCTACATAGTAACTCTCTCTTCACCCATCGTTTCCAGCCTTGAGCTTATGCTCGCAGCTTGTAGGCACATGAAGCCTTGAGTGACCCCAAACCTGTGCTCCTACGTGGATCTTTGCTTCTTACCTCAGGTCTCAATTTTTTGGGCTTTCCCTTTTGGGCTTTCCTGTAAGGTTTTAAAACGCGCTTGCTAAAGAGAGGTTTCTACACACTTATAAAGAATGTTTCGTTCCCCTCTCCAACAGATGTGGGATCTCACACCTACATAGTAACTCTCTCTTCACCCATCATTTCCAGCCTTGAGCTTATGCTCGCAGCTTGTAGGCACATGAAGTCTTGAGTGACCCCAAACTTGTGCTCCTACGTGGATCTTTGCTTTTTACCTCAGGTCTCAATTGAATTGAGCTTTCCCGCAAGGTTTAAAATGCGTCTGCTAGGGAGAGGTTTCCACACCCTTATAAAGAATGTTTCGTTCCCCTCTCCAACAGACGTGGGATCTCACACCTACACAGTAACTCTCTCTTTACCCATCATTTCAAGCCTTGAGCTTATGCTCGCAGCTTGCAGCACATGAAGTCTTGTGTGACCCCAACCGGTGCTCCTCGGGTCTCAATTATTCCCTGTTTATTCTATTTATGTGTGTACATGTATACATGTAATACGTGTAAAGCTGTCTCTAAGCAAAGATAAACAAATTTCTTCAGAAAAATCTGACAAAGAAAAACAATGGACACTTGCATACAGGTGAATAAAAGAAACTCGAGAGTATGTTTTCGTATATATTACCTGAACGTTATCACCGCGAGGATGTTTTCTCGTCCCCTTCTCAGGAACATTTACTATCTGACAACAAGTCATACCCAGAATTTAGGATGGGGAAATATAAGTTAAAAATAATACAAAATTTGGATCTTTAAATGACAACATACACAAATCATGCAATGTGTTTCTTAATTCTTATAGTGTTTAGTGTTGGACTTGGGACAGGGCTTAGAGATAAGGATTTTTTCCTTAAGAACCTGCATTAGGAGAAATCGCTCTCGATCTTCAATACCTTCGATGGAGAAACCACATAGTTTTAAACCGTTCGATGTATAAAAGAGAGTGCAGAAGGCAACGGTTCTTAAAAGGCACTTTTTTATATAAAAATCTTGATCTTTCGAAAACCTTTCATTTCAAAAGATCAAGATTTTTATAAAGAACAGAAAATATTTCATTCCAGAACATCAAGAAAAAGACCAGCTGTAACGACCCAGGCCCACCGCTAGCAGATATTGTCTTCCTTGGGCTTTCCCTTTCGGGCTTTCCCTTTCGGGCTTCCCCTCGAAGGCTTTAAAACACATCAGGCCCACCGCTAGCAGATATTGTCTTCCTTGGGCTTTCCCTTTCGGGCTTTCCCTTTCGGGCTTCCCCTCGAAGGCTTTAAAACACATCTGTTAGGGGAAGGTTTCCACACCCTTATAAATGGTGGTTTGTTCTCCTCCCCAACCAATGTGGGACATCACAATCCACCCCCTTTGGGGCCCAGCGTCCTCGCTGGCACTCTTTCCTTCCTCCAATCGATGTGGGACCGCCTCCAGATCCACCCCCCTTTAGGGCCCAGCGTCCTTACTGGCACACCGCCTCGTTCTACCCCCCTTCAGGAAACAGCGAGAAGGCTGGCACATCGTGCGGTGTCTGGCTCTGATACCATTTGTAACGACCAATGCCCATCGCTAGCAGATATTGTCCTCTTTGGGTGTCTGGCTCTGATACCATTTGTAACGACCCAAGCCCACCGCTAGCAGATATTGTCCTCTTTGGACTTCCCCTCAAGGCTTTAAAACGCGTCTACTAGGGGAAGGTTTCCACACCCTTATAAATGGTGGTTTGTTCTCTTCCCCAACCTATGTGGGACATCACACCAGCTTAGCGGGCCGAAGAACAAGAAGCCCCTTCCCTACGAACTTACAAAAAAAACTCCCAATCTAAATGGCTACTCCTGAGGCCGTGAACTGTATAAGGTCACAAAAACAATCAAAAGAATTGTATTTATCTGAAATATTCTAGCACTTCTTTCGTCCCAAATAAGACACAAAATAGCCTTCGCAGTGTTTGATCATAATACGAACTTTGTCTTTCAATCCCCAGCAGCTCAAAGACTCCACCAGCCACTGATCTAACGCCAAACAGTGTCACCAATTTAAACAGAATAAGTTACCAAAGTAGTTCCACTCTCTTTTGCATATGTAGGGGAGATATTAAGGTTAGGATATCTTCTTTGCATCTTATCATGAGTATTAATGCTGCTGTGAGCAACTGTTCAAAGGAGGAACCGCCCTTTCGGGTACCGAACCTCCCCAACTTAAAGAGCAGATCTCTTTTCTTGCAATGCCAAGTAAGTTGCTTTCACTGTGAAGCCTCAACTCTTCCAGATCATCAATAGATTCAGCAGGAAGCAAGATTGCATCAAGAATTTGCCTCCTCTCCAGAAAAGGCATTTGTGTATCATCCATGGTATAGGACAAGCCATTTCTTAGTCGCTCGCCAAGAACTATGACCGCGGTTTTACAAAGGGAAGTAACAAGACTCATAGGTCTAAAGTCGCTCACTTTCAACACCTCACTCTTCTTTGGAACCAAAGTTACATACGTTTTGTTCGTCCCCTTGTTAAGAAATTCGTTCTTTAAAAACTCCTGGAAATTTCTTAAGAAACCAAGCTTTCATAGAAATGTACAGTGGCATACAAAATAATCACAAACGTAGTCCTCAATAAAGAGGTTTACGGGGCAAGGAGACGGTCCCCGCCCCATTGAAAGAACTTCAAGCCAAGAGAATCATATCAAGCTGATAAAAAGATCCTGATTCGAGATAGATTCCGGCCAACAAAAACTCAAAGAGATGCATAAAACCTCACAATGTCACACACCTCTTCTAATAAAGATCTCTCCCCCTCTAAAAATTCTACCATTTCTCTTGATCCAAACTCTCCACAATATAGCAGAAACAAGCCTACCACAAGCCTCTCCCCACACAATAGCAAAATCGACTCTATACGGAAAATGTAATGGTAATACGCAAAAACAAGATATACTCGACCCATGTGTTCTATGGAAGATTACATAGATAATAAGATTAATCAAAGGTGACTGCAATGGTTTTAATCTACTCGTGGAGGATAAATTCTANTTTTTTTTTTTTTTTTTTTTTTTTTTTTTTTTTTTTTGCTTTGGTAAGAAACCGAGCTGTTATTCAGATAAAACGAAAGAAAACAAGGGCGTGCAAAAACAAGACTAAAAAGAAAGTGAGCCCCTCCTTTACCTCCTTACGCAATCTATCCACCTCTCAAAAAGTCCTAATATTTCTCTACAAAAAACGAGTTTGCCACAACACATTGCCTTTCTCACTGAAAATCGAACACGAGGACCTCCTCAATCATAAAAAGCAATCTCACCTCCAAGCCACATGTTAAAAGCCCTCAACCATCTTCTCCAAATTGACGGTGCAAAATGAAGCGTGGCGTTGTACTAAAAAGGAAGTGTGGCGTTGGACCTAATACATAGTGTTCACCTGACCATGTAAATGTGACTCAGCAGATTACCTCCCAATGGCAGCCCAAGATAAGTGGATGAAAATTGAGTCACCCCACATGCAGGTTAAGAAGCCCAAGAACTTGATTTGGCAGAGCAAAAATAGGGACCAATGATGGAACTTCTACCCCGGTTAATCTTAAGGCTAAAAATAGCTTCAAAGAACGACAAGAGTACATTAAGATTAACGAAAGAGCTATCACGGCCTGAATAGAAGAAAAGAATGTCATTGGCAAACTAAAGATGGAGTCAAATGAATTGACTCCTTTCCCACCTTAAAACCCTCCGCCACCCCCTCCCCAACCAATGTGGGACATCACAATCCACCCCCCTTCGGAGCCCAGCGTCCTCGCTAGCACTCGTTCCTTTCTCTAATCAATAGGGGACCACCACCAAATCCACCCCCTTTGGGGCCCAGCGTCCTTACTGGCACATTGCCTCGTGTCTACCCCCCTTCGAGGAACAGCGAGAAGGCTAGCACATCGTCCGGTGTCTGACTCTGATACCATTTGTAACGACCCAGATCCACCACTAGCAGATATTGTCCTCTTTGGACTTTCCCTTTCAGGCTTCCGCTCAAGGCTTTAAAACGCATCTGCTAGGGGAAGGTTTCCACACATTTATAAAGGGTGATTTGTTCTCCTCCCCAACCAACGTGGGACATCACACTCCTCCTCCTAACATAGAAGGTTCAATCCAGATGGTCAAAAGCTTTCTCTAATTCAACTTTGAAGATAAACCCTTCTATTTGCTTCCTGTGGTCTTCAATGGCTTCATTAGCTATCAACACTTGGTCTAAGATTTGTCTTCTAGCTATACAAAAGCCTTGAGATTTAGAGACGGTACTAAGAAGGACCTTCCTCAATCTATGATCTTATATAAACACGTACAGGCTAATGGGTGTAAAGCCTTTAACTGTGTTAGTCTTATCTTTCTTAGGAATACAACACACGTCTCACTCATCCTAGAATCAATAATGCCCCTTTCAGTAAAAGATGTACACAAAAAAAGAACAAAATAATGTACAACCTGAAATAGCATAACAATTTTTTCGTTAACACGTTAAATTGGAAAAAGTAATGCACTGGAAGTGATAAAGTTTAATCAACTCACAGTTCCTTCTAGCATCTTCAATAATGCCTGTTGAACGCCTTCACCAGAAACATCTCTGCTAATATTTAGACTCTCAGCCTAAGAAGAAGAACACCAGTGGGTTTATGTTGATATAGTAGATCTAGATAAAGGAAGCAATTGATTAAATGAAGAATCGTGAAAACCTTCTTTGTTATCTTGTCAACTTCATCAATGTAAATCATCCCTTGTTGAGCTGCTTGTACATTGAATTCTGCTGCCTAAATCAATATAAAATGTGCATCAATATCAGCAGCTCATAGATTAGTTAGCAAGATCTGGATACTTATAAAGTAAACGGACTGTTCAATGGGGAGAAAATATTTAAGTAAGAACCAGATGTCTTGAACTAAAACAGTCATCAAGCATCCAATCAGTTTAACAAAATGGTGACGAAACGACATAGATGTATTTCTGTATACCAGAAAAGGCATATGATCTTGTGGAAGAACAACTTTAACAGAATGACACGAGTTTTAACCAGAATTCAAATCAAGAGCATGGAAGAACTTCATCAATCATAAAGGGACGAGTTGAGTTAAGGCAAGCAAATATTGGATTATGTTTCAGCTAGCTGGTGACAAAATCCAAATTAGTGGTAGTTTCAGGTGTCATTTGGGTATTAACATTTTCTCAGTTTGTTGAGCTGAATTATAAGTCACTAATACACCATACCAGCAAGCTACAAGGAAATTTCTAAACACAGTTAAGGAAATTAAACATGAAACTTACAGCAAGTAGCTTGTACAAAATCGATTCGACGTCTTCTCCAACATAACCAGCCTGCGAAAAGTAAAAGCATCCTCTCTTAATTCAATAACAAATTTTATTCTCTTGAGAAGAAGCTAATATTGTATGAACTAGTGTTGGAGGCTTGGAGCACATGGAAAAATGAAGAAAGTTAGAGCAATGTGTATTCTGGTTCTCTACTATCAAATTAATGGATTGCTTCTACATTTATTGCCCCGCGTCCCTTTTGAGAGGAAACAAACAAAAGGATAAGGCACCCGTTAATGAAAACTGAAAAACTTTATCTTCGAAAAGTCGACTATGTAGACTACAAGAAGAAGAAATTCCAAAATACAAGGACTTAACACTCCAAAACCAATAATAAGTAAAGCAATGAACTCTATCCCATGCAGCTTCCACATTTTCATCCTCATCTTTGAAGACCATCTTCTCATTCAACAAATAGCCAACAGAGTGCCTAATCACATGGTTTGCCCTCAACGTTTTTAAAACGCATATGCTAGGGAAAGGGTTCCACACCCTTATAAAGGGTGTTTCGTTCTCCTCCCCAACCGATGTGGGATATCACAATCCACCCCCCTTCATGGCCTAACGTCCTCGCTAGCACTCGTTCCTTTCTCCAATCGATGTGGGACCCCACCAAAACCACCCCCTTCGGGGAACAGCCTCCTTGCTGGCACATCGCCCGGTGTCTGGCTTTGATACCATTTGTAATGGCTCAAGCCCACCGCTAACAGGTAGGTATTGTCCTCTTTGGGGTTTCCCTTTCGAGCTTCCCCTCAAGGTTTTTAAATGCGTCTGCTAGGAAAAGGTTTTCACGCCCTTATAAAGGGTGTTTTGTTCTCCTCCCCAACCAATGTGGGATATCANACCCCCCCCCTTCCCTCAGGGAACAGCCTCCTCGTTGACACATCGCCCAGTGTCTGGCTCACGGCCCAAGCCCACCGCTAGCAGATATTATCCTCTTTGGGCTTTCCCTTTTGGGCTTCCCCTCAAGACTTTAAAACGCGTCTGCTAGGAAGTTCTCCTCCCCAACCAACGTGAGATATCATAGTCTTCTTGTTTCATTTTTAGGCACCTTATGCAACAATCAAGACATATCTCTTTACAAAAAGACCAGCGCATGTCAAATGGAATTAGAAGCCTATAAATGGTGAAAAGAAAGTAGATTAATACTGAAAAGTTTAATGATGTCATTGGAGCCACAGTACCCAACACATTAACCATACAATTCTCTTTGATCTCTTATCAATTTTCCACATAATCTACTTCCACTTTGTGGGTTAGGGCTACCTAACTCTATAAATAATTGTAATCTTCCACCTGATCCCAGTGGGGATTGCAAAAGAAAATATGTATACAATAATGTGTGGTCTATACCCATTGTCCAAAACTTTCCTTCTAGTTCTAGTCAGACATCTTTCACACATTAGTTACTAATTTATTTCTTCTTTGGATTGAAAGCAGTATTTTATCTATCATAAAAGAAACATTCCATAACATTTCAATCTTGGCTCTCGAGGAAGTCTCTAGGGAACCAAAACTTGATACTCCGAACGGAGAAAAGCTACTTTGGTCAGTATTTTGAGATAGAAAAGGAAAGTTTCTTAACACTTTTAAATCACATGGCTTAAAGCACCTCATAATTGAGTAGTGGTACAAGAAAGAACTAATATCATGAAGTTCGGATATCTCCATCTGATATAAAAGCACTCTCCCGTTCTTTACCGCTTAGTTGCTAGCCTCTTATCTCGTTGAGAATCAACCTAAGACATACCCGATCATCCCAAGAATTGTGCTGCAACTGAGCTACCTTTGTTTCAAATAATTGAAAAAAATGATTAAGAAAAAGAACGTATAAACAAAAATGTAAAAGGCTGCCTGCTTTCTAGTTCGAAGAAACTATGAATTTTTATCAGTGTGGCAAGCCTCAACTTCAAGACTTCATTCACAAAGGAAGAAAAGGCACAAGATGATGACTAGGATGTGCCAGAAGCTCACAGTAAACATACGAACACCATCATATTTTACGGTTTCCTATAAATCATTCAGAAAAGGAACAAAGAAAGAAAGAAACTCACCTGTGTTAAAGTTGTAGCATCAGCAATGACAAATGGCACGTTCACAAATCGAGCCAAAGTCTTAGCAAGGAGTGTCTTCCCTATATTACAATTCGCAAATCAGAACGAGGCTTCAATGAATAACAATCAGAGACAATACATTGGAACTCGATAAGCGTATAAGTTCATACCAGAGCCTGTTGGGCCCATCAAAAGAACATTGCTCTTTTCTAACTCGACGTTATCATCATCATCTATCCGATCTTGGGTACCTGATTCAGTTCCCGACCTGCAACACAAATCCACAACAACAATAGCAGCCAACTCATGGACATGAACTGAAAGGAAATATTTCCCAAAATAGCAATTTTGATGCAAATGTTATAGAAAAAAACTAACCCTTTTTGCAAGGAAGCATGATATATTCGTTTGTAATGGTTATGTACAGCCACAGAGAGTACCTGAGAAAGATAAAGAAAGCTGACTTCAAAATTTAACAATAGTTCACCAAATAATGACATAACTTCCCCTTGCAACAACAATCACCTAAATTTGCAAAACTATGTTCTTCAGCACCGAATATTAGAGCTTACATTCGTTCGCTCCTAGTTATCGATGTGCTAAAACGTGATCAAACTTCAAAGACTAAGTAATTGGAGAAATTTAGAAAGAAACTAAAAAACATGACAAGCTGGGCATAATTAACTGCATGATAGCTGAATATATGTCCATTTTTATGCAGAAAAGCCACGATGAAATGCATACAAATGATAATTCTATTAGATCACTGAAAAAGAGTATGCAGACCTTCTTGGCTTTTTCTTGGCCAATAACAAATTTGTCCAAACCCTTGCAAATCTCTTTTGGAGTTGGTAGATCCTTCCCCAAATTGGATCCACCCCACTCACTCTTCTTACCATCACCAGCGCCATTTCCACCAGAACCGGAGGTGTTTCCACCAGGACCTGTAGCACGAACGAAGTTCACACCAGGCACAAATGGCGGTCCCGGAGGAGAATGCACCGCCAACCCATTGACGGGGGGCGGTCCAGGAGGCCAATTTTCAGGCGGTTCTCCACCAGACGATCTCATAGTTTCGAATAAGGAGACTCTCAGCCTACCACTCGCATAATTTTCATCTGAAGAACCGATGATGGCATTACCTTTACCATCTTTGCTAGTGATCCTTTTTACTGCGGAATTCTTTGGTTTGGAATTCAGATTACCAATCTCAATGAAGCTGCCCTGTAGAGGAGCGATCTTGTAAGGGCGGAAATAGTAAGCGGATTTGCAATTGGGGCACAAATTAACAGCCTCGTAAGCTTCTCTTCCTCCAGCAGCCTTGGAAGGAGCATCACCAGAAGGAGGATTAAGGGTTGGGAAATGGCGGCTAGAGAAGATGATATCCATATGCTTGGAGCAACGAGGGCAATTGGCCTCAGCCCGAATCTTACGGATTGGAGTACCTGTGTTATTGGACTGTGAATTGAAATCATCGGAACCAGACCCACCGTTGTCCCATTTGTACCGCTCCTGAACGCCGATAAACGATTCCCGCCGGCGATAACTCGAAACATGAAGATAATTGAGATGGGTCGAAATGGGGCAAATCTGGGTCGTGCGGTGATTCGGATTTGAGAAACAGAGCAACCTTATCGCCTGCAACTTCTTCCATTTCAAGATCGCACTTCCACCACTGCCAGACATGAGAAATTTGTATATAATCCAACAAAGATGAACAAATAAGATCGTTCGTCAAGAACCCAGATGAAATCCAATTCAGTTCAAGCTCTAAATCTCAAGAACAGAGAGAGAGAGAGAGGGACAAATCGACGAAAAAGGTGCGCATCAAATGAAAGAGTACAAACTTGGCAAGGAGAATGTTAATTTATTGAGAAAGAGAAGGGTGTGGAATATTTTATGATTGTGAGGATGAGAAGGAGTGTGGGATTTGGGAAAGAAAACAGGGAGAGGAGCGAAGGAGGGGAAGATGAAATTGGGAGAGTTTCAAGGAGAAACTCTCATGGTAAGCAATTCTTCGTCCATGCTCGATTTCAGCTCTCGAATGGATATTGTGGATTTTCTGTAATTTATGTCCGAATTTTTTATTGCTCATGATGTCTCATAAATGGTTAATTCCAATTTCTATCATTAATCACATAAATTCCACTGTGTTTTTATACTTAGAAACACTATCCAAGTATGAAAAAAATAAATAAAAATGAAATACCAATGGCGTTTTTTTTTTTCTTTTAACAAAATGATTTAGTTTCAATAGGAGGTCTCTTGCATTGAGACTTTGTTATAACAATTCTAACGTGTGGGTTCTATAAAACGTAGTTAGGGCGTTCGTCAGGTCGAAGAACATTACTAAAAACTCAAAAGCCTCATATTTCGTTACGCACATTTTCTTGGGTTCATCTCCCTCAACAATGCGTATTTCGGAGTACCCTAATCATAAGTTTAGCTTTGTGAAGTATTTTGGCCTTGTGAAGCTGGTCAAATAGATCAGATATTATCGGTAAGGGATATTTGTTATGTGTTGTCACCTTGTTCAAGGCTCGATAGTTTATGCACAGACGGAACGTCTCATCCTTCTTTTTCTAAAATAGTACGAGGGCCCCATAGGGTGCCTTTGCGGAGCGGATGAATCCTGCAACTAACAACTCATCCAGTTGCCTTCTCAGTTTGGCTAGCTCTAGTGGAGTCATCCGATATGCATTTTTCGCTAGAGTTTGACCCTAGGGAGAAGCTTGATTTCATGATCAATGCCCCAACGAGGTGGTAGTGTTTTTGGCAAGCCCTCTAGCATTATGTAGCATAACTATTCAATACATCCCTAACTTCACTCGGGATAGGTTCAATGGTGGTTACATCTTCCACCAAAGGTATGACTATAAATGTGGCCTACTCTTGCACGAGCGCTCTTTTCAATTGTCAGGAGGAAACCATTATGAGGTTACCTGATTGTTTCATATTTGCGGGGAGTAAGTAGGATTGTGATTGGTAATCACTATGCACTTCACTAATGACATTGAAATGACTTTGTGCTTAAGGAGGAGATTCATTCCAAGTATGACGTCGAAGTCCGCCCTGCGAACCACGACAAGATCTTTTTTTTTTTATCAAGCCCCCAGTTTTAAGGAGACTCTCTTAAAAACTCCAATGTTAGATAGGACCTATGAATTAATAGCTTTCATTTTTCGAGGTCCTCTATTATGTCTCCCAAATTACGGGCTTCTTGGTCAGAGATGAAATTATGAGTTGCGCTTAAGTCTACCAGGATGTTTTTGTTGGGTCGCGAGTTTATTGTCGGGTCTATGAACATTATACCCTTCTCGGTTATTTCCTTTGGGTCGACCTTCTTTTGGATGGTGACAAAAATTTCAATGCACCCATCTTGGGGTTATGTTGGTCTTCCTCTTTTTCGGATGTTAGCTCAATTCCCGAGTCGTTGTTCTCTTGTATGGAGACTTGGAGTGCATTGAGGAATGCTTGATGAAGATAATAGGTCATCCTATAGGTGATTTTGCACAACAAACACGGTAAAGGTGTCGTTATATAATTCCTTTGGGGATAGGGCCCTTGGGATAATATGACGTTTGTACCCTAAAGAGGTCTATCTGTTCCACCATTTTGTCTATTGTTCCCTCTGTTTGGTCTATTGAGACCTTCAATCCACTGACTTGGTGGCTTATAAGGTTTGCCCTCAGAGATTAGGGATGAGAGATTAGGGATGGTGTACTCTTTCTTTGAAATCTAGCTTCGTCCTCAAAGTCAAGGAGTCTCTCTACAGCAGCAAGTTCAGTGACAAGATCTCGAACCTTTTGTTTGTATAACTTTATTTTGGCCTAGGGTTACAATCCTTCAACAAAGCAATATATTTTTTCCTTCTCAGACATATCCTGATGTTTAACATTAAAGTTGAGAACTTCTAAATGTAGTCTCTTATGCCTCTAGTGTGTCTCAGTTCTTGAAGTTTCCGCCTTACTATGAATTTTATATTCTCAGGGAAGAAATGAGTCCTCAATTCCCTCTTGAGATCTTCCCATGAGTTTATGGTGCATGACCCATTTTGGATATCATTCACCTTTGAGCGCCACCAGAGTTTTGCATCATCCACGAGATACGTTGTGGCGAACATAACTTTCAGGTCCTCTAAGCAAGTTCCTGTAGCTTTGAAGTATTGTTCTATATCAATGATAAAGTTTTCTAATGTCTAGCTCTTCGACACGTCCTTCAATGTGTATGATAGAACTCTCGAAGCTAACTCCACATTACAAGCTGTTCGATCGTGTGGTTCTTTCTTCTAGGGAGTCAACCTTAAACATCAATTCTTTGATTGACAACCCATCCAAGTGGTCGCCGATTGCATCCATTCCATCGAATTTTCCATTGAATTTCGTCACTCATCGTTCGAGGAAGCGGATAGTGTCGAGAATTTCCTTTAGGAAGGACATGTCATATTCAATCTTAGTGAATCGCTCGACTTGCGACTTAACCAACTATTTTAGTGTCGACATTGTTTCGGTCTTCTGATGAGACTAGAAGTTAATGAAACTCTGATATCACTTGTCACAATTGCATTTTTCTTGCAACAGACTAGTGATCGTGTAGACTTTGCTCTAACCCAGCGAACAAGCCAAACGTGTAAAATCGAATTTCACGAACAACGTTAGTGTATAATCGAGCCTCAAACCATGCTTTGAGAGAAAAAGTTTTAGAAAACGTGGTCGAGGAAAATCATTGAAAACATGTTGGAAACAAGCATTGTGAAAGTCAATTGCATTGAACCCATGTAGACAGGTAGACAAGAGAGATTATAAAGGCGAGGAGAGGTTTGATGACTACTTGGTCCCCTGTAGTACATCTTGAGACAATTCAAGCCTGACACAGACCCAAACATGATTTCGCCCAACCATCAAACAAACAAAAAAAAATATAATAGTAAAACAATGCAACATGAAATCAAATAAAGGATAGGCATACAACTATAGACAACAGCCCTTGAACTGGGAGGGCTTACACTCTATTTTTTCAACTTTTGTAAAAAAAAAAAAAAAATATATGGTACTATGTTTCCAAACCTGTCTCGTTTCATCCCAAAAACATTACTAAAATATTCGAAGTTCGTTTACACAACGAAGAATCATGGCATCTGTTCCAATCCAACCTCATTTGAATCAATTAGTTCTATCAGTGCTCGAAAAATGCAGCCATCTCAATCAGCTCAAGCAGCTCCAAGGCTTTCTCATTTCTCTCGGTCACTCACAAACCCAGTTCTACGCCTTCAAGCTCGTTCGCTTCTGTAACCTTACTCTTACTGATTTATGTTATTCTCGCTTCATTTTTGATCATCTATCTTCCCCAAATGTCTATCTCTATACTGCAATGATCACTGCTTATGCCTCGGAGTCCGATTCTAAAGCCGCGTTTCTTTTGTACCGTAATATGGTCCGCCGAGGAGATCCTCTACCCAACCATTTTATTTATCCCCATGTACTGAAGTCGTGCCCTGAGCTTTTGGAGTCCAATGGCACGAAAATGGTTCATACCCAGGTTCTGAAATCTGGATTTGGTGGATACCCAGTTGTCCAAACGGCCATTGTTGATGCCTATTCGAGATTCCGTACGGATATTGGAATTGCCCGACAGGTGTTCGACGAAATGCTTGAGAGAAGTGTAGTGTCTTGGACGGCTATGGTTTCGGGGTATGCGAGGCTTGGGGACATTGATAATGCAATGGCTTTGTTTGAGAGTATGCCTGAGAGGGATATCCCTGCTTGGAATGCTCTTATTGCTGGATGTGCTCAAAATGGATTCTTCAGTGAAGCAATTGGGTTGTTCAAAAGAATGGTATCATTGGCTTTGGAGGGTAATAAGGAGCGTGAAACCAAGCCGAATAAGGTCACAGTTGCATCTGCACTATCCGCTTGTGGACATACTGGTATGCTTCATCTTGGTAAGTGGATTCATGGTTATGTTTTCAAAACTTATCTTGGTCAAGATTCATTTATCTCAAATGCTCTGTTAGATATGTATGGGAAATGTGGCAATTTGAAAGTTGCTAGGAGAGTTTTCGATATGATTACTTTAAAAAGCTTGACATCATGGAATTCCTTGATAAATTGTCTTGCACTCCATGGTCATAGTGGAAGTGCAATTGATTTGTTCCTAGAGTTAGTTCAATGTGAGGATGGCGTGAAGCCAGATGGGGTTACTTTTGTGGGTGTGTTGAATGCTTGTACTCATGGAGGATTAGTTGAAAAGGGTTACTCATACTTCAAAATGATGAGGCAGGATTACGACATCGAGCCTCAGATCGAACACTTTGGGTGCTTGATCGACCTTCTGGGTCGTGCAGGGCGGTTTGAGGAAGCAATGGAAGTTGTGAAGGGAATGAATATTGAACCAGATGAGGTTGTATGGGGTTCTTTACTAAATGGATGCAAAATCCATGGCCGTCTAGATTTAGCTGAATACTCGGTTAAAAAGTTGATCGAGATGGATCCAGAAAACGGCGGTTATAGAATTATGCTAGCAAATATATACGCCGAGCTTGAAAATTGGGACGAGGTTCGTAGGGTTCGGAAACTTTTGAAGGAGCAAAATGCTTACAAAATACCAGGTTGCAGTTGGATTGAGGTTGATAATCAGGTTTATCAATTCTATTCTTTTGACATGTCACATCCCAATGCAGAACAAATATACAAAACCTTAGAAAGTATGATCATCTTTATGTAAAAAGCAAGAGGATATTCAGCATTCATCAGGTGAGAAAGTCGAACCACGAGAGGATCGGCAAGCTCTACCAAGCTCTTCTCCCCTTCCATTGGCACCGTCTTCCATTGACAACAGGTGCAAGACAGAGGGACGGTAGTTCGAGGCGATTGAGCGATAAGTTAGTAGGGAAGCTTTTTGGAGTTCTATGAACAAATCAAGGGCTATGTGCTAGTTCTATGGCGTTCATGGGTATGTGACTATTGTTTTACTGATGTTTACCAAGTTGTTCATGGATATCTATTAGTGTTCTATGGCAGGTGTAGAAGGATAGCTAACCTAAAGGGTGGAGGTTCCCATTTTGGGAAGATTTTGTATCAACACTTGTGATGAGTTACAAAGAAGGTTACTGGCCATAACCATTGCCCCCAAGTAAGTTCATTATCAATAATCATAGCTCGAGCTATGCTTGTTAAATTATCGATGAACTCAAAAGTTTAAGTTGATGGGTTATGATAAATTTAATTATATCAATAATTTAACGTTTCTGAATTTTGAAATAATGAACTCGAAAGTTTAAGCTATTTTCTTTTTGGCTCCATTTCTGAATTTTGTATCTTTTATGGATGGTGCTATGTTTGTAATTAAACTGTTACATTTTCTTAAAACAATTACACTGTTACTAAGTAATGATATTTTGGCTAATGAGAAAGGTTTCTCACTTAGATGTTAAAGTGTCACGGTCGTACATCTTCAACCGTTTTATATGATGATATTGACATGTTTATGACAAGGTTGAAAGGAAACTCAAGCCTCATTCACATTCTTTTGCCTAGCTTTGTGGCTTCGTTGAATCTTAGGCGAGGTTTGTCTTTGCTAATTAAGTACAACTCGTGCGGAATCTAAACTTGTTTGGTTACAAACGTAAGACGAAAAATGTGAATGGGGCTTGAATTTTCCTTAAGGCTTGTCATGAGCGTGTCAAGATCATGACATCGCACGGTTGAAAATGTACAACCGTGAAATTCATCTCAAACTATACTTCGTGTGTCTAGTCGGGCTAGAATGTCAGGAAAATGCATCCGAGGGTTGAGTGAAGACTTTACAAGTATGTCACAAGTGTTAGATTGAGTAGGACGGTTGCAAGCCAAAATAAAAATTAGCTTTGTGGGTCGAAGCTAGACTCCTTGAGGAGGAAGTCTTACCCATCAGCGGTGCACGAACCAAGTTCATCTACCAAGAAATTGAGATGTCAAATTTGAAAGAGTCGTTTGCATAAGAGGAATAATGCCAATGGGTGCTAACAAAGAAGTCAGGAGTTAGATGAGACATGCATCGACCAAGTACTAAATTGTGCACCATGCAAGTCCATATGGGTGGACGACATCGTTACGAGAAAACAATTGAATTGAGTGGGAAAGAGCTTGAGAAAATGGGTTGCTTACCCCATAGAAGTGCTTGTATTGAATTGAGTGGGAAAGAGCTTGAGAAAATGGGTTGCTTACCCCACAGTGTATTCTTTGAGCCATTGTCTAGTGCCTAAGGTGGGTAGCTTCACAATAGTGTCGAGCCCAACATTCACTCAAGAAGAGAGCATCAGGTTGGACGTAAGCGACATAAAGAACAAAATTGCAGCAAGACGAAGGAAGTGTCGGTGCAGCATTTGCATGTAAAAGTGATTAGTTGAGAAGCTAGCTAAAGTATAGTGCTAATGGAGGATTGTGTTACAAGCTTATAGACCTTGCTTCCGAAAAAGAGTTCTGGCCATGACAAAAAAATGTTAGGATACAGATTTCTATGCGACTCAACTATAGTCCTTTTAGCGACAAACATATTTCCTAAGTAGCACATAATGGTGAATCCCTCGAGTAGAGGTCCACAAGGCTATCATAGAATGGAACAAGTGTAACACCTACCTCTACCAATGTGAAGTCTAGAAGTAGGGGTGTACGTAGTTCAGGTTGAGTTGGGTTGAGAGATTTGTTTTTACTCAACCCAAAAGTTCGGGTTACCCAATCAACTAAAAAATTTACGAGTTGGGTTCGGGTTGGGTTGTNTGGTTCGAGTTAGGTTGAGTTGGGTCGTCGAATTGTCAAATATTTTTTTTTAAGTTTTATTTATCCACAATCCATAATTATTCTGCACAATCTTAGAGGAAAGATATTAAAAGTTCACAAATAAACACAAATCAATCTATAATCATTAAAAAAAAAAAATTATCTACAACAACAAGGTAAAATTGTAAGATCTTAACATAGTTCAACATTGTCATATAACTAAACACAACTAAATACCGACACTTTTTTAGAATCGGTTACTCTAAAAGTAATGAAAATACAAAGATCGATAATGGAATTAAAAAAAATAGTAAAAATGATTAGATTAAAGAAACTATATCAGACAAAAATAAAAAAAGAAATAGTAAAAGAAACTAAAAATGGAACTGAGTTAATTGAGGTTCAAGAAAAATAACCCAACCCAACCCAACTCCTATAATTCGTCTCCTGTAGCCAACTCTCAACTTACCATTTTCGAGTGGGAAATAAGTTGCAAAGATGCAATGCTATTTACTCGAGCAAATACTAACCCGAACAACTTCTATGATCGAGAGTTTTCTCTTATCTAGGACAACTCGTCTTTTTTAGAGTACAAGCATGTCCAACAAAGCTCCATTTTAGTTCAATTGTAGTTTACATGTCGACGATACACTTGTTACGTATAACATACCCTCCAAATATTTTTCACGATGGTATGAAATTTCCTTCATAACTTTACATTTGGTTTCATCTCAAAACGCTCGTACTAATATTGATGATATCGTCTCTCACTTATATACCCACGATCTTCTCTTTATTTAACTGATACGAGACTTCGGTCATATTCCAAATAAAAAAAATATTATTTAGAATGTTAAACCGAACATTTTTCACAATCAATCAAACCAAAATGAAATTCAAAACAAATAAATTCATCCCCAGCTTCTGTTATCATAGCCAGTATATAAAACAACAACATCCTTAAATTATTTAGCGTACCTCCAAAAGTCCATCTCTCCCCTCATCGAAAGCTGATTGATTTGGCTAATCGACGACAACCCGTGTTCGTCCTCATACCTCACATCCTTAGACGAATCCTCATTCCCAAGATGAGACGTAACGAGCCGATCCAACATGGCCCAAGGCTCGGTCATACTATCGGCCGGTTGGCTAGTTTCGGGATTAGACATCAGCTGCTTCACCATGAGCGGAGTGTCCGGTGGCAGCGATGATAGGGCCGGGTAGTCGTAGGCCTCGGAGGCGTCGCCGAGGGACTTATGGTTGCTGTTCATGGTAGAAATGTTGGGGTGAAAGAGGTGATGGGGGAAATGGGAAGGTGGGGCTGTGGATGGCATGTAGTGAAGGGCTAGGTCCGATTTGTTGAGCTCGAATGTGGGCAGGGACGCGTAATTTTGGTGTGGTTGGCGGAGTTGGTATTGGGATTCTCTATGCATGAAGGTGCGTGGTGTGGTGATTGAGGCGGATGATTGGGCGTTGTTTAGTTGCGGGTCGGAGTTAGCGCTAGACCCTCCTCCTCCGTCTTCGTTTGTCACTTTGAATAGATTCTTCTTCTTGAAAACCCGACAAACCACCCACCCGTCCTCCTACGCAAATAAGAAGTCGGGTCATAAGTTTAGTTTTTAAATTTTGAGATTTGTGTAAGTAATAGGAATGGAGATGGGTGACTCACAGAGTTATTGAAGTGAGGATCATCGGTGTCTTCAAGACGATATTCNTCTTCGAGACGATATTCGTGCATGATCCAATCAGTCTTCTGGCCGTGAGGAGCTCGACCACGGTAGAACACGAGGGTTTTGCGCATCCCGATCTTCTTGTAAGAGTTGCGAATGCACTTGTCTCGGCCCGTGGCCTTCCAGAAACCGGCGTTAGTGGCTCTATTGGTTCTTGATCCTGTTGGGTACTTCCTATCCTTATGGCTGAAAAAGTACCACTCGTTTTGTGGCGTCGATCCTATCCTGCATTTCTCTGTTACCATATAAAAAATTCAATAACATGTAAAACTTTATTTTGATATCACTTTTAACATAAAAGTATTTAGGGTTTTTTCTTCAAAACCACTACCATATAGGGGTCTTTATATGACCTGAGTACCTAATCAACTCGAACTATAACTCAAACAATAAAAATTGGGTTGTGCTAGATTTTTTTCGACTTGGGTCGAGTTGAATCTTTAGAAAATTGAAATATTTGAGTCAATTCATAGGTTGACATTTTTTTGGTCCCGACCAGCTCAAAAATAGGGTTACAACCCAACCCTGATCTAGTCTTAAAAGATTATTACGAAGATTAAGAATACTCGACTTGACTCGTGATTGTTTAATATTTAAAGTCTATGAGATTTTAATTATTTATGTAATATAAGTAGGATATTTTAAAAAATAATTAAAAAAACAACCTTACAACCCAACCCTATCCAACCCGAAAATAAATAATTGAGTTAAACTGCTCGGGTCACTAACCCAACCATCTCAAAATTTCGAGTTGGTCTAAAAAAATTCCAATTCAATCCAACCCGTGTATATTCCTACTATCACGAGGGTTAATTCTATATAATTTCATCACCTAACTCGACATCGAAATTCACAAACGTCTCTTTGACCATTGAATCAATCCGAACGATTTCAACCTAAAAATTATTAATTTAAAACATATTCTTACATCTAAAAATGTGATCATTCTTGAATTTATCATGGAAAGTTCTTCTTTTTCAAACCAAAAAATTAAAAAAAAAATTAAAAAAATCAATAAGAAAAGTAATGCATAGATAAATGGGAAGATTTGAGATGCACAAATCACAAGAAAATAATTAGCATAGCCATTATAATTTATTCATCTAAACCCTCAAATAGTCAAAAAAAAAGATGAACTCCCACGAGCACCACCACCACCAGTTTCTTCACGTTGCCGCCGAGAATTAATATCATCATAAATTTTAGTTTATTAATTCAAGACATCAATAATTTAGCATAACAAATGATTGAGTATCATGTTAATTTGTAATTAATCATATAGATGGTTAGTTGAATACGACTCTCTTGTATGATATTGTCCACTTTGAGTGACTCTCATGGCTTTGCTTTCGGCTTCTCTAAAAGGCTTCATACCGATGTACATAGTATTCTTTGATTATAAACCCATGATCATCCCTAAATTAGCCAATGTGGGTTCTAGGCTGACAATACTTTGTTAGACATTTGAGGATTTATGTTTAGGGCATGACTCTGATACTATGTTAGATGAACACGACTCTCTATAATGGTATGATATTGTCCACTTTGAGCATAAGCTCTCATGACTTTGCTTCGGGCTTTTCCAAAAGGCCTCATACCGATCGAAATAGCACGGGACTTTACTCATAATTTCCATCAAAATGCATGCCATTGAGGGTATGCAAGAAATTTTTATAGAAGCAAAATTAGAAAGAAAATTCAAGATGAACGTTGTTGTTGTTATAGTTAATTACCTTGTAAGTCCCACGGTTCGATCTTGTTCAAGTCGATCTCTCGAATGACTTCCATGTCGAACTTTTGAAACGACACCTTCTTCTTCAAGTAGTAATGAAGGAGCTCTTCATCGGTAGGATGAAACCTAAAACCCGGCGGAACGCCGCCACCACCGCCACCGCTGCCGCCCGAGGAGCCCATTTATATGGTGTAATGATAACTATCCTTGTAAGGAATTAGGAGTGGAAGATGATGAAAGGGTATAAATATGAAAGGAGAGTCAAAAGGGGGGAAGAAGAGAAGAGGGTTATAATTGAAAAGGGAAGCGTTGACGGCGGAGACTACGGCGGAGGGGATGGTTAAAGCTATCGTAGAAAGGAAGCATAGGGAATGAGGGGATGCTTTTTCTCATTTGCTAGCTGTAGTTTACTACACAACGGACTGTGATATCTCTTCACCTCCATTTTAGGAGCGTGTGCCTCCAAACCATTTTAATTAACTCCTATCATATACTTGTACTCCAAATTAATAATTACTCGGAACCATACATTTTATGGATTTATATGACTCGATAACCCAAGTTTGAATTATATTTTTTTCGATTTGGATTGGGTTGAATTGAATTTTTCGACGATTGAAAATTCAGTTCGGTTTGTGGGTTGATAGTTTTTTGGTTAGGTCAACCCGACCAACCTAGAAATAGGGTTACAATCCAATCCGACACTACTTTTAAAAAGAATAAGAATATGAACGTTTGTAATTCATGTTAGTGATATCTGTGACTTATAAATATTTGATATTTGAATCTTATAGATTTTAGTTATTTGATTCCGTTTGTGGGTTGATATTTTTTTCGTCATATCAACCCGACCAACCTAGAAATAGGGTTACAACCCAACCCTACCCTACTTTAAAAAAAGAATAAAAATATGAACAACAGATGTTAGTGATGTTTGTGACTAATAAATATTTGATATTTGAACTTTATAGATCTTAATTATTAATGTAACATGTATGGTGAACCAACCCAACCCGAAAATACAGGGTTGGATTTGGTTGAGTTGGGTTGTGAACTTTATTCGGGCTACTCAGATCACCAGCCCAACCAACTAGAAATTTTAGGTTGGTCTAAAAGATTTTTCAGCTCAACTCATATAAACGTGGAGCGGTTATTAATACAAGTATCCAAAGTATGAACGAAAGTTTTCATTGACAAAAGTTAAAAAAAAACTATTACTTGAACCCTAAATTTATAATTTTGTTCATGTTTGGGAGACATAAATTCTTTAAGCTGTCTATCACACAAGAAAACGATGGATAAGAGAATATGAAGCAAAGATCTCACCAAGAAGCTATAATAGAAGTGAGTTATCCATTCATGTAAAAACTCAAGCTCACCGCTAGTAGATATTGTTTGTTTTGGCCTATCACGTATCGCCCTCATCCTCACAGTTTTAAAATGCGTTTGCTATGAAGAGATTTCCACATACACCCTCATGAGAGCTCAGTCCAGTGTCTACTCTGATGCCATATATAACGCCCATCGCTAGCAAATATTGTCTACTTTTGCACGTTACGTATAGCTATCAGCCTCACAATTTTAAAATGCAACTGTAGGGAGAGGTTACCACACCCTTCTAAGGAATGCTTCGTTCTCCTCTCCAATCGATATGAGATCTCACAGTACTCCTCCATTTCTTGGTTATCACGACATGCATTATAGTTTCATGTTCATCCTTATGCTAACGTTAAATCTTACCAATTACCTCTCAACCCTATTTTACCCACTTGAAAAACCTATCTATTGTATTTTTTTTTTCCGCCCTTTGCCCTAAACCAAGTACATGTTTGGAGACTAAATTTAACTCATCTAGACGAAACCAAAAGGGATTGAATAAAAAATTTCTAAAGCACACGGAGACCAAGTTAAAATTTTACTCAAACTCGAGACCAAATTTATAGGTTAACCCAAAAAGAGACGAGTTGTAAGAGTAAAACATAGGGTAAAATAGGGTTGACCTAAGTGAAAAAAGTAAGCAACAATGTCAACGCTAACGTGAAGGGATTGCATGCACATAATATATGTAAGTAAATGAGAGGAGAGTGTAGTACACGCGCCAGCTTGGGAATTAGGGTTTGAATGTGAATACATATTATTAATAATTAGGGTTAGCAATTTGAAAGGAGACCAATAAACGATCCCAAGAGAGGAAAATAATGAGTACTAAAATACGCATTAGATTGCTCCCAAAGCAATGTTACTTATATATATAATTATATAATATGATCTTGGGATATTCGCTACTATATTCATATGGTTAATTAATTAAAAACCCAATGTAGAAGGGGTAGTGAAAAGAGGGAGCAATAATGTTCATATGGGTGGGATTTGGTTCTTTAGGTTATAGTTGCTATTGGTTGCACATGTGATCGACCATATAGATCGCCTTATGACCTAAATTTTACCATTTTTGCCATGCCCGACGCCCCTCGTGCACTCCTTTCCTCTCGCCTTCTGCTTTTGTCAACGCCTAATAAGCGTTTATAATTTTGACTATTTTAAGCTTCTGTCTAGAACGTTTGGAGATTTAAGTAGGGAGTTTAAGAACTGTGTTTGGATTCCGTGATTTAGGGTACCTATATGAGAAGATTGGTAAAATAATTATCTTAGGGAAGATGATCTTATAGATCTCGAAAATCCTAAACAGAAAATATTTTGATTAGAGGATACTGTAATTCTGTCTTAAAAATAAGGTCGATGTTAGAGATTGGATCGATGTTGATGGTGACATGAACAGTAATCAAATTACTAAAATTGGGGGTAAATAATTTTCAACTAATTGAAAGCCAAGCCGAGTTGACTCTCCCGGGTAGTCTCATGTCTCCTTTCAAACAAATCGTATGTTTTTTTTTTGAATTACGTGAGAATTGTAGCTCTTCTAAAGTTATATAAAGGACGAAAGACCGAGGGACAGACTGCAGCCCTTTCCTTCGGTAGCTCTTTAGGCTCTTTTCTTTCTAAGAGGGCCGAGAATCAAGAATTTTCCTTCTTTCACGGTAAACAAAGGAATAATGTTATTCAAAGAAGAATCTTTCATCAGCGAGAATAGCATAACTCTTCAAGAAGATTTATGGAAACTAAAGATATATGTCATCTGTTCTATTACCGTGAATTTAGATAGGACTTCTTCTTTCCTTTCTTGATTACCTTCCTCGCCAAACTCCCTTGGAGGATTATCTTAAAAATAAAATAAAAAGGTCAAAATTAGATATTAAACAAGACTTATAACGACCTATTTTTACTATTAAAATAATATTGGTACTACATGCGTGACATGTATAATATATGCGAAAAATCGTTCAGAAATATTCAGATACAAATGATCCCATGGACTTAATCGTTCACAAAATTCATTTAAAATAAAAGTAAACATCAATGAAGTAGTGAAAATGAAATAACAATAATTTCAAAATAATGAAAACATTATAATCTAATATAATGATTACAACTTGAATGGAAAATGCAACTATCCTGATTCTGTTTTCGTGGCCTACACAACGACGCCATCAACTTTATATGGGTATCTTACATTTTACCTGAAAAAGAAGTAGCATGTGACTTGAATACTTAAAAATACTCAATAAGTAGCCTCATTGTTCGGGTCAGAACATACAATCATAGTGGGACCTACAGAATATCATGGCTTTGGTCTCTACTTTACCATCCGAGTAGAATTGTTTGTGTAGTACTTCTTTACATACGATCCACACATGCACACATGGACCTACCAAGCGGGCTCATATATGTATCCCATGAGTCTGCCTATTGGGCTAGCATAGACTAACGCTATCGGAAGCCATATAGGTAAAGGAGCGTGCATAATATCATGATATACATGATATAGTAGTGTACACATCTATACTATTCAAAACAATGAAGTATCTCGATACACGTGACATACTTATCATACAAAATGCATAAGGTACCCGTAGCTTTAAATCATAACATAAACTTATGATGCAACTCATACTTCCATTGTTTTTATGATATAACGTCTATGTGAGACCTATATACATAGTACTTATCATATCTTTTATGATTAACATATATGACTTATTAATGTCTCATAGGCATAGAGTGAACATGTTAACATAGTTTATATGGCGTGACATATGGAGGTTCACGCATCATACAACATAGTTCCATAATATAACATAATTATATCACAACTTGTATCATAGCATAAACATAACATAACACACATTAAATAGTCATAAAACATAACACGTGCAGGGGCCACAGAGCAGATGTCATGTCATTTATACATCATACAAGTCATTCAGTAAAACCAATTACCTAATTGGCCAAAGCCAAAGTTACTAAGCTCCATTAATACTAGCTTAAAGCTCTTCCTGAAACCTAATTCTACTTGAGGAGTATCGTGACATTGAGTTAAGGCATAATAAATGACTAAATTCACTTAACACTTGGAGATAAATCAACTTTTGGCTTAATAATAATTTAAATTGACCAAACAATGGTTTACTGACCTCAAACGCTTATGAAAGTGTCATAAAATGACTATCAAAGAGTCAAAAAGAGTTCGAGTGTATTGACCAAAGCCAGATCAACCGAGAATTCGAGTTGGAGCTGTTAAAACATAGATTCTCCGACTGGATTTGAATCGTCAAAGTGTGACTCAATAGGCCAAGGTATCTCTCTTTTATATTAGAGTCCAACTCCCCCTTTCTCAATCTAATAGATGTAAGAACTTTTCTTTATTTTATTTTCTTTTTTCGTTTCTTATAAGATGCAACTTAAAATCCAACTATTTCTAAGACCGAGGCATTGCTATTATAAATATTGAGACTTTATCCAAAGTAATATGTGTAAGCTAGTGAATGCAATAACCACCGCTACTCAAATGGCGGTGTGACCTTATGTTATCTTTGGTAAATCTAGAAAAAATATCATGACATAACCTTGCAAGCTATTGAATCTCTTAGTGCCCCTCAGATTAATTGAATAATGGTTTGGATATATCCTTTAACAACTCTTCCACGTGACCGACCACCTTGAAGAACTTAAACAATTTCATCAATAACTTAGTACAAAATCCAAATTAAGCATGGGCAAATAATCTCATTTTTNAGATGGTTGTAGGGATAATCTACCTGCCATTAATGAAGCATGGGATCAACTTTCCCTATGGTCTAAATCTTAAAACACTTTTCATTCGGGACATTTTCAAGAATACATTATGGCCTATCTCATGATCCAACACACCAAGACTTTTATTGTTTCAATATAAAGTTTTGAACAACGTCACACCAATAGTCGTTTGATATCTTTGGTTGGAAGTGATTTCTATAAGATGCAACTTAAAATCCAACTATTTCTAAGACCGAGGCATTGCTATTATAAATATTGAGACTTTATCCAAAGTAATATGTGTAAGCTAGTGAATGCAATAACCACCGCTACTCAAATGGCGGTGTGACCTTATGTTATCTTTGGTAAATCTAGAAAAAATATCATGACATAACCTTGCAAGCTATTGAATCTCTTAGTGTCCCCTCAGATTAATTGAATAATGGTTTGGATATATCCTTTAACAACTCTTCCACGTGACCGACCACCTTGAAGAACTTAAACAATTTCATCAATAACTTAGTACAAAATCCAAATTAAGCATGGGCAAATAATCTCATTTTTCTTGGGTAAATATGAGGTAGCACACTAACCTTTTGATGTTACCTTAGTACTCCGACTAGTCATCTCTCCATAACATCATTAAATTTTACTAACCTTCATGCATCATCTATGATATCTTTATACTACGGTTGAGGCCAGCCAATTCTTTAGCTTCAGAAAGCTCTTCCCACAATCTTGTCTTAAGTATGAGTTATGCTTCTGTGAATGAACTGAGTCAAGATTGAAACATTCGAATAAACCTTCTACATCATGAAAACGAGAGAGCTTAAAATTTTATGTCTCTGTAAGTCTAGACCAACTACAAATTGTTCCTCATTAAAACTAGTCCGTTAGACCACATTCTTTAATATTTAGTGTCCAAGAAAAACACTTCTGTTCATCCAAGAGTTACACTCTGAGAGCTTGTTATGACGCTCATTATATAGAAATATCAAGTTTACTTAAGGGCTCATTTTGTTACTCCTGTTAGACCTTGATTAAACTACTATGTTCAAGATACACACTAATACAACTAGTCTAAGAACCTCCTTAAAGATCTAGTTCATGAAAATTATACAAGTGGTGGGCATCAGTCAGTCCAAAGATCTCGCAGTTACTCATAACAACCATGTTGAAACTTGAAAAATTCTTAACATGTACGCCTTAATCATTCAGAGACATAAACATTTCTTTATATGAATAAATACTTGTCACATGATAATCACAAAAACCTTGATTTCTATAAAGGGTCTTGAGGGGTAATTTCGTTTTTTAATTCTTGGTTCATACCCTAAACAAGTTTTAATCCCCTTGAGATCTTGCATGATTACCCTTAAGGTCATATATGTGTCTCATACAAAGTTTCATAACATTGGCGTCGTTTAGACTCTTGGAAACATCTTAAAATTCTGATAGGGGTATTGGGATCATTTACTACTCTAAATGTTAGTTTAAGTCCTTAATATATTCCAATGGTCTTAAAATTTGCCTAATTTTTTTAAACCATCAAATAAGGCTAGGTATAAAATTTGATGTCAGTTAGAGGTCACTTGGGTCATAAACCCATGTGACTATCTCGACATTTTGGTCATTTTACATCTATCTTTAATTTAGCCTCGTAACCTAATCTAATGACCACCAAATTTTATGCATAACCTTATCATATCATATTAAGTCTTCTATTAAAACTTCATGAGTAACCGAATCCATNACTAAAACTTCATGAGTAACCGATTTAGTGAATTATTTTAAAGTCACCTGAATCTCCAACCAGTCGTCTAGTTTAGATCCTTAACTTCCTATTTTGGACTTTAACTTTTCCATAATTTTTAAATTTTACTTAGCTTGGTGTTCATATAGATTTTCAATGGAACTCCCCAAAATAGAACCCTTAAATGAAATTTTCCTTCAACACTACCACCCTCAACATCCATAGTAGCCTATAGAATTCTAGCTATGGGATTTTGAAATTCGATGGGTTTTGTGCAAAGGGTCAATGTGAAAGCTCGGGCTAGAAAGGTATTTTCGTAATTATCCATATTTTTATGAACATTTTGGTAAGTTTGTCATTTTTGAATATTTTAATATTATTTTCTAAAAAAATACCACCCTCAACGTCATTTCATCCCATAGCTAGAATTCAAAACTAAAGATCTGCGGCTCTAATCGGATCAGATTTTTTTTGGAGAAAGATCTAGAAAATTTAACTGTGAAATTATGCAATTCTAGATGTTTCAATTGCGGTGGATCATCCATCTATAAATTATGAATCAAGGAAAATATTAGAAGCAAGAAGCAAGATTAGTGGAGTCCCCAATCGGGAGGTAGAAGCGTTTGGTTTTTGGGTATCGCTTTCTCAGGTTTACTTCAATTTCAAGAGATACAATCCACCAATCCTATCCAAACTTGTTTCTACACCTTCTAAAAAAGATTACCCATAAGTTTGGTGAAGGATGACAGCTTCAAAAACATCCCTATCCTATTTTCTCAATCTTGTCAGCCATTGAAGGATGCTAAAAGGTGACGTCGAAACCAATTCGAGGCTATAGACAGATTCACCATAAATGTCCTATCCCAATCGATCTCTGCATATCTAAGAATCAGTTTTGAAGAAGGCTATGAAGAGAGACAACCTCAGGAAGGTGCGTAATCGAAGAAATTCGATACCAGGTAAGATTTGGTGATAAAACTCGAATCGTTGCGTAAGTTGCAAACCTAATTTGCCCTACTCAAAATTGATAATTTTAATGGCTTGAGGCTAATAAATTGAGTATGTTTGATGAAGGAGTCTTGCCCTAATTCGCCCTAAGTCGAGCTGCAGCCCAATAGAAGGAGAAATCGCATTCTAGGTTGAGTTGCAAACCGAGGAAGAAAACTCAAAATTAGCCTCAATCACACCAAGTCGTCTTCTCAGGTTCATTCTTATAGTTTCAGTGAAGTATAATGAAGATTTTTGGTGACGAAGGTGTGGTCTAATAAAGCCTAGATCATCAAGCTCAATAACAATATCTTCTAGGTTTGCTTCGGCGACAAAACAAGTTTTTCCTTGACTCTGGACGTTATAACTTACTTTGTAGTTCACAAAAAGTTAAAATACCAATGCCAAACTCTTCCTTTACCCTCCATCTTTATGTTTCCAAAAGGAATTGAGGGGAGAAATGCCCTAGAATTGCACGTGTGTCTTCTTCCCTTGTGAGAGGAATAAGACGATGACGTGGCCGAATCCAACCCAAAATCTTACCCCCTTTAGTTTTTTCATCAAATTAAACCGTTTCTTGCAAGTTCTCACAAAATTCTCAATGGTTCTAGAAACTAGACTCACTAAGGAAGCTATCAAAGAAAATTTGGAGAAAATCAAGTATCAAAAGCTCAAGAAACAAGGTCCCGAACACCGAACAAGAGAAAAGTAGTCATCTCAAAATTTTCGTGAAGAACCTTAAACTAAGTATGAATTAAGGAATTATGAAAGAAAAATACCTAGAAATGTGAGTTAACGCCCTAAACCGACCAAATTGCTCAATTTATGTAACGTTAAAATGACTCACTAAGCGTATGTCGCTGCCTATGACTTTTTAATTCTGAGCATAATATGACAGACTGAAGTTGTATATGAAATTTGGTGGTCATTGGACAAGATTAAATAGCTAAACCAAAATAAGATATAAACTGACCATAATACCCTTCATATGAATTTACCTCGTTTTAGGAATGTTGAGTACCTATACAACATGAACCTCGATCCTACAATAGTGTTATCAAGGTGTTGGTAGGTTTTTCATGCTCATGAGACCACGATAGATTTCCCTTTAACGTTTACCTAAATTAAAACCCTTAGGTCCTAAGCCTAACCTATGATACTATGTATAAACTAAGGCTAATCATCAATCCATGTGTCAGAATGTACCTAAGTAAGTTGCTAGGAGTGATACCCATAAGTAACCAACATCTCTCATCACGAGGTGTACTATGAGGCCCCTATTCCTCTTTAGGTGGGATGTCCTGCAATATGTACTATGAGCAGGACGTTATAATGGGCCTCCTCTTTTCCTCACCTAAATTAGATGCTTTGCACCACGATTCTCCAGTAGGATGACAGGATCGTGATGATACCACTCATGTATTTATGGAGAGAGAATCAAAGGTTACTTTAGAGAAATGATTTTAGGAACAGAACATGACTTACAACAAGATGAGCTCTAAGTGCCAAGCCCTTAAGAACATAATAAGAAATTATACCCTAACGTTTATCATTTTTTTTTCTTTTTGCATGTAAATATAACAACTATATGTTTACTTCTAAAATAACGTTGCACCTACATTCATGACATGCTTATATGTGCAAAAATTTGTCATGAAAAGGATACCATGGACTTAAACGTTCGCATAACATTTGAATTAAAAATAAACATCGAAAACGAAATAACAAAAAATTTCAAAATAATGAAAACTCTTTCATTAACCTAATGGCTACAACTTGAATAAAAATTACAACTATCCTCGTTGTTTCTGTGACTTGTAGAGCGATGCCGTCAATTATACATGAGTGTCTTACATTTATATGAAAAAGACGTTGCATTTGGCTTGAGTATTTAAAAATACTGCTCCATTATTGGGACCTATTCATTTGTAGAATATCATAGTTTTGGTCTCTACTTCTCAGCCAAGGAAAAATTGGATGTGTAGTACTTCCTTGTATATATTTATTCATTTTAAAAAAATTAATACATGATTTACGTTTTTTAATATAATTTCAAACCTTCTAATAAATCCAATGATATTTCTCAAATTTCAATATTACTTCATACATGCATAGATTTATTATATATTTATTTAGTTTTGAGGTTTACTTTTGAAATATAATAAACCGGGTGACGTGAAGATTTGACAGGATTTCGATATTCTTCGTCTCGAGCTATGTTTAATTAATAGAGAAAATCCTTTCTACTCCCTCTCATTATTATCCATTAAGATGGAGATTTCTTATCTCGTTTCGAGTAGGTCTCTATTGACGGGATCGTGGGTTAAAAAGACAACACCTAATACAAATATACATTCCCAAGAAAACTACATCACATTTTTTTACCAAAGTCAAAAGTCTATAATGATCTAATTTATGAATGTGAAAGATTTTGGAAAAAACCTTTTAAAATAATCCTCGTAGTTGGAGAATGCTGCAATTTTGTCTTAAAAATAAGGCCGATATTAGTGTTGGACGAACACGACTCTCCACAATCATATGATATTGTCCACTTTGAGCATAAGCGTTCATGACTTTGCTCTCAGCTTTCCCGAAAAGCCTCGTACCAATGAAGATAGTATTCATTGATTATAAACCCATGATCATTCCCTAAATTAGCTGATGTGAAACTTTAATCCAACAATTAGAACCTAGATCAATATTGAGACTGACACGAACAGTAATCAAAGTACTAAAACTAGTGGAGAAAGCACGTGACACGAAAAAAATTAATTAATTAAAAATATATGAAAAAAAATGCTAAAAGACACTTTTACGAGTATCGCTTTCTAAAGAAATTTTAAAAGACATGCAATTTAATCAAATAGTTTAACAACGAGAAAGTTGAAAAACGCTTCCGTCCAAAATTTCTAGTTCCCGTAGACTAAGAGTATTCTAACAAAGCTTAAATATGTAATTAAATTTTATTAGAAAACGTTTTAAATAGATAAAAACATAAAGATGCTAGAGTTATCCTATAAGGACCCTAAATTTTTACCTATTTAATCTAACGTTATTAGTGTATCTTGAAATGATGAGTTTACATTAAATAGGCTCTTATCATAAATGCGACTTACGCTGACCTTTTATTACCTCGTGAAAAACGAATACAAGGGAAAGAAAGGAAAAAGAACAACACTTAAAACAACTGTCTTATACTACCCTATGATTTATTATGCGATTACAATTCAACCTATTCTAACCTATACTAATGATGCAAACGGGAAATCAACCTAAACTAACCTATACTTTGAATGCAAACAAAATTCAACCTATACTGACCTATACTACGAAATGGAAAACAACTATCCTATGCATGTGCCACAGTCCTGGGGTGTGCGATGCCGCCGTCGATCTCACATGGGTGCCTTGCCTTTATTTGAAAAATATAGTAGCACGAGGCTTGAGTATTTCTAGAATACTCAGTAAGTGACTCCCTATTGGGGTTATGCAACAATCATGCAATGAGATGGTGGGACCTATCTTTCAATTTGTCTTCCTACGGTGCTGTTCTAACGGGTAAATTTAGACGTGTACCATATACTCTACACACAGCCCATACGTGCTAGTATGGGTTCACTAGCCAGTTCGCACACCGCTGGGCCACTTTCCTTGTCGGACGAGCATACTCTGGGAGCTCCTTAGGCCGGACACCAGTTATAACTAGTAACCTTCACGGCTAGTAACCGTCACGGCAATGCTATGCAAAACATAACGATCGTTGTCCTGCCATTGGATGTACACGTCCATACCCTTGTGATGGAATAGGGGTATCCCCAAATGCATGAGCACACATAATGCATGAGGTCCCCAATATTTCTACTTTTATCATTAATGAATATAACCCCACTATCATCTTTCATGCTTAACATGTCATTTCTCATTTTTCAGTCTACGTGTCATACATAATCCTAACGGGGTTACATTTCTTTTCATTTATCGTGATATCATGTCATTCATAACATGCTGTATACATACAAATATTTCGTACAATCATGCCATAATCATTTAGGAACATCATAAACGTCATAAGCACTACATATCACATCATACTAAATAACATACATTCAGGTTCACAAGATTACGTACTTAAGCACAATAGTCTAGCATGCAATTTAATGACACGTGCGAATCTACGGGCACGTGCCAACATACAACAAACAACGCATAACCTACGACGGGTGAGCCACTTACTTAGTAGGCCTTAGCTAAAGTACTCCCTAAAATATAAACGTAAGCTCCTAGCTCCTCGTATACGTCCTACGCTTCCGTTGGTGGTTGGTTCCTATTGGATCATTCAACACCTTCGTTAGTATTTCACAAACATAATTAATTTTCAACTTGAATTTGTGAAATACGATCTTAAAATGATCTATCTTACCTCAAACGAAGCCGAGGGGTGTCGCGCTGCAGACGTGGCACGTGGCACAACCAGAGGGCGACGCGTGTGCAGCGGTCTCGGGTCGAGGCGAGGGTTGTCGGGTCAAGCGCGCAGGTTTTCAGTTACAGTCGAGGGTCTGGGTTGACCGCGAGTGATGGATCGGGCCTGGACTGAATGGAAAGGTCTGCAGGTGGGCTGGGCTGTGAGCGTCAGGTATTGGATTGGGCTTGCGGGTCTCAGGTCAGCTGGATTTTTGGTCTCGGGTCGCAGCTGATGGGTTAGGCCGTAATTGGGTTTCTTGTTTGAGCTGAGGCAATTGGGCCACGGGGGTGTCGTCGGCCGAGGTTTGGACTGGAGTGGGTTGGACTCAGTTCGGGTCGCGGGAGTCTGGCCCTCGAGTTGGACTTCGTCTTCTTCGCCCGATTACACGAAATTTTTCAGTGACCTCTCTTTCCTCGGTAACGTCGTTCCGACATCCTTTTTCCTCCATTTTCGAGTCTCCTTCTCCCCCTAATTCCATTTTTGGTATATGTTTGGTTCGTAAAGGCCTAACACTCCCGGATCGTAGAGGGTTCGAAAATCCGACGTTCTGTCTCCCTTGCTCCACGGTGTACAACGTGTAGGAATCGTCTAAATCTACCCCTGGTGTGTGTAAAAGTCTCTGGGATTGTTTTCATTGCGTAAATCGGAGGTTTCGACGTTGATTTCGTAGGGTTTGGCTTTGTCGAAGCTTCATCGGATTTTCTCATTGTCTTTCTCGTATTCTCACTATTTTTCTTCTCTGCAGGTGTCTTGGAGGTGGCTGAAGGTCCGGTTTGGTTTCCGTGGTGACCCCGACGTCGGGCACTCTTTATGGGTCGTGTACAAACGAAAACTATCGGAGTTTTCGGTCCTGCTGACGATTATTTATTTATTTATTTTATTTTATTTTATTTTATTTGATCCATTACATATCCAATGACTAGTTTCTCCACCCTGCTCATTACTTAATGTTACGATCTTGCCCTTACTTGAAAATGATTTTAAGAACAAGGTGAGTGTTAAAAACTACTCAATAAGTCACTCCTTTATTGATGTCTTATTGATGTCCATATATGCAAATCATAGTACAACTAACCAATCAAATTTGAGAGACTTGGGTGTTGATTACCTAAAACACACCTCGTGTAACCTACTCATCAAAAACTATTTTTAGTAATCATTTCTTAGTAACCAGTGGTGGCTAGTTACTTGATACACACAATGTGTAACTCCTACCATACTCCTTACATTCATAAATCATAACATGCATATACATGTGATCCCAAAACATATATTTTTCATGCATGATTGCAAACAATGTATAGTCATAAAATGACATACCTATCTAATCGCGTTTTGAAAACAAAATGGTTTGAGTTTTAATAGGAATGCCCATTATTTGGAGACTTCATACCTCCATTAAAGTAGTCGAACACGGCCAATTCATCATTGCTTCAATCTTCATTGAATCAACTGTGATCCCTGTTTGTGTCACCATGTGTTTGAGGAATGCTACTTGCTCAAGCTAAAACTCACATTTGGAGCATTTTACATTAAGTTTTGTGAACTTTGAAGGTAGTCAACACCTTCCTAAGAGGTTTAGTGTGGTCCTCTTTTGTCTTGGAATGCACTAAGATTTTGTCAATGAACACGATCATATAGTTGCCCAGACATTCTCTAAATAGTTTGTTCATCAAGCCCATAAACATTTGTAATGATTAACACGACATTACTTTGAACTTGTAATGCTCGTATTGAGTGCGAAAGGTAGTCTTGGGAATATCAACCTCCATAATCCTCAACTAATGATAACCTTATTGTAAGTCAATTTTTTAAAACACCATTGCTCCTTGCAACTAGTCAAACAGGTCGTCAATCTGAGACAAAAGCTATTTGTTCTTCACTGCCACTTTATTGAACTGTTAATAATCTATGCATAGGCAAATAGACTCATCTTTTTTCTTTACATATACTATTGGGACTCCACATGGAAATGCACAGATAGTCTTGGATTTGCAACTTTAATTTTTTCAACTCAATAGAAGGTAATAGCTACATAGCACCATAGGAGAGTAATTTTTTGGCATTTAATGCTGAGACCATCTTAGGTAACGTTTTTGCTTTAGATTCCGTGAATTTGAAACTTGGCTGACCTAGGGGCTTAAACATCACTTCCTTGTTAAAGAAATTAATAAGTGCACGATTATTTGGCAACCATTCCATCCCTAAGAGGACGTTAGAATTTTTTTATATCCAAGACTATCTGTGTCACATCCACGTGAGGTTTCCATACTCACCCGGTGCCTATGGACAATACATAACCTAGTGACTTTAGTTATATTTTGGTGTGTTTAACAAAATTGGTAGAAATGAAAAAATGGGTGAAACTAGAACAAACAACACTCATGCGAAGTGTCCAAGGATAGACAATTTACTAAACTGCAGTGTTTGAGGTCTCAGCCTTCAGTCGAATAATGGCATAGATTCAACCCTTTTGTTGGGTCGGCTTCTAAGGTGGAGCTTGATCATTACATGCGGGTTAATTGGTGTCAGCCATCGTTTTACTTTAAGAACATCGGGAGGCTACATGGACCTCTTTGTGGCAATTGAAGCACGCTATGTTCTTAAAGCTACATTGTCCCAATTGTCCCAAGTGGCGTTGTCCATAGTTAGTACAAAATATTTTTTTACGAGAACGATCTTGTGAAGGCCTCTATTTCTTTGTTGGTCTAGGTCAACTTTGACTCTGTGGGGTTTGGAATGGGGGCTTTGCATACGACACTACTTTCCTCGTATGCCCTTTGGTCAAGCCCAAGAAAAGAACTATGTCACTGTTGGGAGCTCACGATCACCAATCGTCTCACTAGTCGAGGTGTTGTAGCATAGGCAGTTGGCTCATGAGTAGACACAACTCCTAAGTCTCAAGCCCATAATGAAATATTCTACTTTATTTATTTATTATTTTTACTTTTGATCCAAATATAAGGAAACAAATAATGAAGTAGATAGAAAAATTTGAAGGGAATTTTCTTTGAATAGTAGAATCTTAAGCGAGACTTTTTCTACAATTCTTAAAATGGTTCCACAAGTCAAACTTATTTACTTATAATATCGAGATTCTTTACTTTGTATTTGCAAATTTTACCCTTTTCAAGGTCTTGGTGAGAATATCTGCATGTTACTCTCTAGTGTCAACTTTGTTGGGTCCCTAGTCAACTATCTTCATAAGAAAATTTTCAATTCTGTAACATGTAATTTCTTCCCCTCCTTTTTTTTTCATCACAGGAAATCCATCATTAGAATTGCATGTAAAAACGTGTTGTAAGGTACTCTCGTGTCTTTCAACCCTGCTTTCTAATAATATAACTTCAAAATTTTTGGAGGTACCATTAGTCTCAAGGGATGAACCAACTGGGTATTCAATAGAAAGGGACTGAACTAGTTGGTAATTGTCACCGCTGTTATCATTGGATTCTTGTATTTTTATAGGCTTACCTCTAGACCTCTTGGTTGAGATGACAAGTTCGGTGTCTCATTTTTTTTACGTCCTGATGATCTTCCTCCAGGGCTTTTTGATTGAGATGATAAGTTTGATGAAGCACCTAGATTTGTAGGTTGCTTTTCATTGATTGAAATAGCCTCCAATTTCTTTTTACCTATGTTTTTCTATTCCTTTTTCTCCCGACCCACTAGTTTCTTATTTCCTTTTTGGCCACTAATGCCAAAGGAGGGTTCCAAAAGATGTTGATGGTCTTTCTTTAGTATCTTATATAGGCAGTTTTGCGACCGTTTAACTTTCATCAACAAGGTTCTGTTTTTGTCGAACATCGTCAAGAATGATTCGACTAACTTCACTCTGTTGCCTTCTTAGGTCATTTGAATAAGGGTAATAAAATTGTTATTCAAACTTGAGATGTAATATACATGAGGTTGTTTGCTCTATTGTTAGGCACTTCATGTTGGTCTCCACTCCATTTTCTCCATCTATGAAGAGGTTCACCATAACTTTCTATTCATTCTATTCATTCAGCATTAACAAGTTAGACATATTCTAGGCCAACATTAGTGCGGGCTCTTCGTCATAACACTTGATCATGTTGTTATCCTTTCAGGGTTTGTCATCATCAAGGAGTTGTGAGGTATTGTCACAACCTCCTTTGCTGCCATGTCTACGCCTGCGCCCATGACCTCTACTTTTCTTATAATGATCATTGCGTCCCGTCTGTTGGATGATGAAAGTCCCACATTGGCTAATTTAGGGAATGATCATGGGTTTATAAGTGAGGAATACTAACTCCATTGTCATGAGACCTTTTGGAGAAGCCCAAAGCAAAGCCATGAGAGATTATACTCAAAGTGGACAATATCATACTATTGTGGAGAGTTGTGTTCGTCTAACATGGTATCAGAGTTATCCCCTAAAAACTTAGTCGTGCCAATAGATTGGTAAATCCTCAAATATTGAACAAAGGACTCCAAAAGAAAAGAAGTCGAGCCTTCTCGAAGGCATAGTAAAAAATGACTAAGACTTCAAAAGAAAAAGGAGTCGAGCTCGACTGCCTCGACTAAGGGGAGACGTACTTTGTTCGAGGGGAGGTATTGGGTGATGAAAAGCCTCCTCGAAGGCATAGTAAAAAATGACTAAGACTCCAAAAGAAAAAGGAGTCGAGCCTCGACTAAGGGGAGGCATACTTTGTTCGAGGGGAGGTGTTGGATGATGAAAGTCCTGGAGGCGTACTTTGTTCGAGAGGAAGTGGTGGATGATGAAAGTCCTCATCGACTAATTTAGTGAATGATCATGGGTTTATAAGTGAGGAATACTAACTCCGTTGGAACGAAACCTTTTGGGGAAGTCCAAAGCAAAGCCATGAGAGGTTATGCTCAAAGTGGACAATATCATACCATTGTGGAGAGTCGTGTTCGTTCGTCTAACACCATCGTACTTGAAAAACAAAAATCAACCACATCTTGATTGAGGGGGGGACTTATAAAGTTTCGGTTTTTTTCCTTTGTTTTTGTTGGAAGGGCTTTTATGATTTTTTTTTCTTTTTCTTCAAATTCATTGTACATTAGTGAGGAGAAATAGAGTTCAATTACAATATAAAAATAGTTACCTAAATCTCTTCTACTTACCTAAAAAAGAAAGGGGAGGAGAAATAAATAAATAACTACTTACCTAAATAATATTAAAAAAAACATTTAATATTTTAAATTAAAAATCTTCAAATTCAAACCCATTTGATTCCTCGTCGTTTTAAAAATAAATGCATGTTAATCTATTTAATTTTAATTTTATATTACTTTTTAGGTATTTGTATGAAATGCATGTAAATATCCCTCACATGTGGACGTTGAAGAATATTTTAAAATAAAAATATTAAAATTAATTTAAAAACTTTGAAATTTTTTAAAAATGGGTAAAAATATTAATCATATTTGCATTATATTATTTTTTATCACATATAAAATATCATTTATAACATTTCTTCAACTATAAAATAGCATGGTTCTAACGGATCAAGAGTTCTCCAAAAACGTCTATCCTTTTTCCCTTTTGTCTCTTTTTTTTTTTTTTTTTTTTTTTTTTTTTTTTTTTTTTTTTTTTTTNGATAGTCGCCTTTTATATACCTCAAAGTCTATGGTTATTGTTACAATCGGTGCCGAGAACAATATTCACTATTAATGCTTGATTTAAAAGAGGAGGTTGAAGAAGACCGACATAAAACAATCGATCTCTTTAGATCAGAAAAATTTATCATGAAGTCACTATGCTGTGATATGTGACGGTCACGAAAAGTTTAAGATGGGATAAAATTATTATTTTTCTAATTTTTAGTAAACTTCCTTGATTTTAAATTAATGGTTGAGAAGGAATTTCAAAAGGCCCAAAGAACCAAAAAAACATAGGGAAATTTTAGAAAATATAATCGAACCTTGAAACATTATATAAAAAAAATAGGGTGAACTATTAGTCGGGCTAGTTGTCTATAACTGGACGTCCGGAGGTCAGCAAACCCCCAAGTATCATGCGAGGCATGATGATCATCATCATCATCATCGAGCGTCCATACTCATCATCATAAATGGGGAAGTAACCCGATGTATATGAACACACAATATGCATGAGGTCCCTATAATTTTCATCTTTTAAATCATTCTTATGACCCAACTCTATACATCATTCACAAATTACCCTAGGTAACATGCATGCATTGTTCTTCATACGTTCATCATCATTAACATTAATTAGAGTTGTGTCTTAGAAAACTCGTCGTCATAATGCATCATGACATTTAATACATGTATCTTAATATGAAATACCATCATATTAAGTCATCTCATTACCATACACCTTACATCATCATGTTATCATGCATCACCATCATCATATCGTCGTATCATGTTATCATCATATCATCATATCATGTCATCATTATGTACATCATCACATCATCATATAAAATCATCTCATAATCATATAACATAATTACATCATCATATAACATAAAACATAAATGACAGGTTCAAAGGCCACTAGACATATGTCGTCATACATAAGACAAGTCATCCGACCGAGCCGATAGTAAGACCACTCACTTGGTTGGCCTAGGCCAAACCTATTACGACTTATTGATGTTAGTTTAACTCTGCTCTCTAATATTTAATTCTGCCTAAGGTGTCCAACAATCATAAATTAGAATTCTATCGTAGGAATTGGTTTACATCATTTTTGCATAAAATAATTTAAACTCGACTCCAAAATTTTAAACTAGCTAAAAAGGTAGTGATATTAACCGTAAACGCTTTTGTAGTCATACTAACCTTAAACACTTCCGAAGAGTTGAAACTAGAAGAAAAGGGTCCAAGCGTATCAAACCGTCACAAAGTGTATTCTCATACTGGTTTTAAACCGTTCAAGTGAGATGATACAATGAAGTGAAGGAATCCTTTTATAAATGAGACAAACTCCCCACTTCTCAACTTAACAATGTGGGACAATTTACCTTTTCGTTTCTCTTTATTTTTTTAAATTTATTTTTTTGGGTTATTATATATTTTTTTTTTTTTTTTTTAATGATAGTGTTATATATGGCAGCCTCATACTCCACTACAACCTAGGAAATGTTCATTTCCAAAATTTTAAATGGTCATTTCTCACTTAAGTCAACTTGTAGCATATGAAATGGACGTTAGACCGAGCCTATTCAATTTTGTAGATGAATAATGAATATTTATTAAATCTTCTTGACATTTGATCGTGTAATAGGTTCAATTGGAACATTAGGAAAACCATGATCTTTATCATCTTCCCTTCTTCAAAATGATTCGTTCTTGAATAAAAAAAATCACCACTTATATCAAAAGGACTCAATTAAGTAACATTGAAAGTAAAATATGCTGAAATTCTTCCTTGAAGATCAATTTTATAGGTGGCGTTATTAATTCTTTCAAAAACTTGGTAAAGGTCATTCCTCTCTTGGATGTAAGTTTTTCTTCCCCAGATGTAAATTACTCCTTGCGAAAATGTATAGAGTCAATGAGTTTAAAAATGAGTTCCTTTTATCCTTGGTTAATTCTTAAAACAATATTGAATTTTTTATTCTCAATTATTTTTTTCACCTCTTTAGGTAAGGTTTTGATCAAATCTCGCTGGAGTTGATTCACTCACAAAAATATTAGAAAGAATATGAAGCAAATTAAGAGATGTAAGGGTATTAAATCCATAAATAACTTCAAAACATTCTTTCTCAAAACATAATTCTTAAAATTAATAGTTCTAAGCAACACTCCCAATGTTCTATTAACTATCTCACTTTTCAATTAGTTTGAGGATGATATGCTCCAATTTGGTACCTAATTTACCCTACAAATTTAACATTCGTGTATCAGTGACAATAATTTTAGGAATTCTATGTAATCTTACTACTCCCCTAAAGATTATGTCAGCAACATGTTTTGTATTGTCTATTTTATTAATGCAATGAGTTATCTTACTAAATTTGTCTACAACAACAAGAATACTATATTCACCTCTTTTAGTGTGGGGGAAAACCAAGAACAATCCAAGGTTCATTAGGTACCTCGGAAGGAATATACAATCCATTTAATTGTGATCTAAACTTAGATTCTTTACATTTGAAACATTGTTTACAAAAACGTTTGAACATCACACTTCATTTTTGCCCTAAAAAAGTGTTAATGCAACAATTATAAGTTTTATTAATCCAAAAATATCTCATTAAGCCACCTTCCATGTGCTTATTTCACAAGGAACATAAAGCTTACTTCCATTAAACAAAAATTCATGGAACACAAAAAAATCATCGATAATTTTTTCAAAAGACAAAATACATAAATGGTTCCAACGTGTAACGATTCTAAATTTTCACTTACTCAGAATCGTTACTGACGTCTCATGCTCATCTATAATGCGGAAATATAACTCTTACATGAACATCATTTACAAAACTTTGAAAAATGCTTAAAACAACTTCTCTGAAAAACACAGTCATTGTCTTACGTATTTAAATATGAAATACTGAAATTCAGAGAAAATAAAAACAAATACAAAATAATTTAAAATAATGAAATGAAAAACAACCTATTCTAACTTAAGACTAGAAATTTAAATATGAGTCTACCCTATGCTCGCAATGTCGACGTCTCCGTACAAGTGCGCCTTGCCTTTACTTGAAAAATGACGTGGCACACGACCTGAGTATTTCAAAGAATACTCGGTAAGTGACCCCACTATAGGGGGTCATGCAAATGCAAGCACATGCAATCATGATTTAGGGACCTATCTCTAATCATCATAAGGGTGGCCTCCAGTCTCAGACAAATTGGATGTGTAGTACTTCCCTACACACGGCTCACACGTGCGAGTGTGAATCCCCATGGCGCTCACACACCCCCTGGACCCTCTGGTCAAGCTAATCTGTAGCGACGTCCGGAGGTCAGCGGAACCCCATAGTGTCATGCACCTCATGAACACCCTCATTTGTGCACATTCGCGCTGATGCACATTCGCACTCATCATCGTACTGTGCACGTCCACACTCATCATCTCTAGGGGAAGTAGCCCTATGCTTATGAACATACAATATGCGAGGTCTCTCTAAATCCATCATAACGTCTCTTCTAACACAACCCTCTAGTCTCATCTTTTTTTTACTTTAGGTAACACATACTCGTGGATATTTATATTAATATAATTTTCATGCTTTTAGGGTTGTGTCCTATGTCGATCTAACGACATGATGCAATATGACNTAGGGACCTATCTCTAATCATCTTAGGGGTGGCCTCCAGTCTCGGACAAATTGGATGTGTAGTACTTCCCTACACACGACTCACACGTGCGAGTGTGAGTCCCCAGGGCGCTCGCACACCCCCTGGACCCTCTGGTCAAGCTAATCTGTAGCGACGTCCGGAGGTCAGCGGAACCCCATAGTGTCATGCACCTCATGAACACCCTCATTTGTGCACATTCGCGCTGATGCACATTCGCACTCATCATCGTACTGTGCACGTCCACACTCATCATCTCTAGGGGAAGTAGCCCTATGCTTATGAACATACAATATGCGAGGTCTCTCTAAATCCATCATAACGTCTCTTCTAACACAACCCTCTAGTCTCATCTTTTTTTTACTTTAGGTAACACATACTCGTGGATATTTATATTAATATAATTTTCATGCTTTTAGGGTTGTGTCCTATGTCGATCTAACGACATGATGCAATATGACACTCATCATCATATAGCATGCTCAATATGGAAAACATCATCATATTAAGGTAAACGTCACGCAATCATCATACTCATCATATTGCCATAAAGTGCATCACGCATACCAAGTATGTCATTCATATAACATCATCACATCATTATCTAACGTCATTAAGTCATCATATAACATCACCATTTATCGTCATCACATAACATTATCACATCATCATCTAACGTCATCACATAATCATCTAACGTCACAGCATCACTATCTAACGTCATCACATCATCATACAACATCAACACATTATCATCTAGCGTCATCACATCATCACATAACATAAAGCATAAATGACATGTGCAAGGGCCACTAGACATGTGTTGTCATACATAAGACAAGTCTTTCGACCGAGACGATAGTAAGGTCACTTACTTGATTAGCTTAGACTGGTATCACCAATTTATCAAGTTCGGTTTTGTTCTTTGTATCCAAGCCAACTATATGAACTATGACATCAATTTCAATTTTAATTTCAATTCTCTAAATTTTACAATGGTCCATGTGTTAAACTTCGTGAGAGCATTAGAGACTTTATGAGTATTGAGTATATATATATATATTTCATCATCTTTTTACTCTATGTATTTACTCTCCAAATTATTTTCTATTTATTTTAATTCGGCTTTCATTTTCCTCTTCCCTTACTCTCTCTTTTCTTTTCTATATTTACTTAGTTAAATATATATATATATATATATATATATATATATATATATATATATTCTTTTATCTCTCTCTTTAGTTGTTTGTGGATTTCTTCGTTTCATTCTTTTTCACTCTATTATTATTATTTCTTTTCCTTCTCCTCTCTGTTTAATTCTTTTCTTCTTTGTTTTTTTTTTCCGTTTAATTCTTTTCTTCTTTGTTTTTTTTTTTCCTTTTCCTCTCCCTCTAATTCTTTTCAGACCTTCGTGGGTAATTCTTTTCTGTCTGTTAGTAGTTTAGTAAAGGTAGAGGAGATCTGATTCTAAATAATTGTATAAAAAAAAAGATATTGTATTTTGGCCATTTTCCGAATTTGATTTTATATGAGATATCTAAAATGTAAATAATTAAAAAAGAGATCCAAGATAACTTTTCTATCTCTTTCAAAACACAAAAGAAGAGGAGGTCTAACTCACCATAACTTTTCTCTCTTTCCCTTGATATGTTTGAAGGGAAGGCATTTCCAATTTTTCTCCCCCAAAAGCTGCTATCTTTTCTTTGTTTTTTTCTCCCATTTTTTCCTTCTCAAAATCTGCAATTTTTTTTTTTTTTTTTAAGATCATTTTGCCGGGAGGTGTTGGGGAGAGATATTTGGGAGAAGGTGGTGAGACAGTCCATCATTTATTTTTATTTTTAATTATTATTTACTTATTATTATTATTTATTTATTTATTTAAAAAATTTCAATCGTTACATGGCGTTTTAACATCTCCATATAACTCTTTAATATGCTCATATCCAAGAATTTTTGCACTAAGAGATTTAAAGAGATGGTACTTCTTGATAATGATCATCTACCATATTATTCTTATCCGGCTTATATTTGATGACATATGGAAATGTTTCAATAAACTCTACCTACTTTGCACGCACAGTTTAGTTTACTATGACCCTTAAGATACTTCAAGCTTTCATGATCAGAGTTGGTTACAAACTTTCCCCACCATGAGTAGTGTTGCATTGTTTACTTTAGTTCATATATTGCAGGTGTGGCCGTATGCTCAAACTACTTGCATCACACTCACTCTAAAAAAGTTTATTAAAGTTAAGCAAGACAAATAATGGTGCTAGAACNATTTTTTTTTTTTTTTTTTTTTTGTTGGTCAATCCCATGCCTTAACATTCTTTTCATCTACTTCTACTCCATTTTACCAACTATAAAAGTCTAGAAAGTTAACCTTTTAATACAAAAGCTACACTTGTTAAAATTATCATAAAGTTTCTCGTGTAATCAAAATTGACTTAACATGCCTCACATGCTCAAATTTTTTTTTTTTAATAAATCAAAATATCACGAGAATACAAAAGATGTTTTCCCAAAAATTCTCTTAAAACATGATTCATTAAGCACACAAATGTACTAGAAGTATTAGTTAGTCCAAAAGGCATAACAAACCTCACCGGAGTGAACATAAAATAAAATAAATAAAAGTTGTCTCAAATTTGTTACTCTGACGAAGTGGAACATAACAAACTTCACATAAGGGAGATCTCTTGTCTTGGTAATTTACAACAATTGCTTACTTATGTCCTACTTGGGCGGTTCGGAGCTAGTCGGAGAGTACATTTTTTTACAATTCCAAGTTGTCTTCTCGACTTATCTAGCTTGGGTTTGATATACTTGAACCCTTATCTATTAGTTTCAACTCTTCATAGGTGTCCAAGGTTAGAATGACTACTTTTTCAGGTAATTTAATTATTTAAAATTAAGTTTAAATCATTTTATGCAAAATTAGGTGAGCCAATTTCCACCATAGAATTCCAAATTATGATTGTGGAACTTTGTAGGTAGAATCAAATTTTAAGAGGCAAGCTAGCATCAAGGTAGCGTAGTGACTTTGGCCTAAGCCAACCAAGTAAGTGACTCTACTGTAGGTTTGGTTGAATGAATTATATTATGGATAATGATGTGTGGCCCTTACACATGTCATATATATATATATATATATATATATATATATATATATATATATATATATGAAACCAATTCCACTTTCAAGAATTTTAAATATGAAACAAGATTTGATTTGGAAAAACAAAGAGATAGAATTTTTTGTCGTTAACTTCGTCCTAGGCTAACCAGGTAAGTAGTTGGAGGAATAAGGCACAAAAACAATCATTATGTTTATATCTTCCTTACTCGACATCCTCATGCGAGAAACCCTAGTTTTCCTTCGTTTGTTTTTTCTTCGGTCGTGGACTTCATATCAGTTTGTCTCCCAAATGTCTCATTCTCATTCTCCCAATTCATTCTTTTTTATACTCCTCATCTCCCTCTCCACCTACTAAAATTCACAGAGAGTTGCACTAGCAATCGATTCATCCTCTTGGCCAGCAAAGCTACAATACCGTTTGGTAGTAGTCACTCGTGAGCATCATGGTGTTTCCTAACTTGTTAGTCGTCTTTTCCATGGCATTATCTACAATATGCAGTACAATGAGTCTCGACGGGGTGGTCGTCGACGTCGTGCTCGTAATGAGGTAACTAAACAGTCTTTTCTTTTTCTCCTTCATTTTTCCTCTGTATCGTGTTATGTTTCTTTCCAAGTGGATTTTGTGAGGTGCGACTGAAGGTCGTTGGCGTATTCTTGGGGTCAAGAAAAACGTGTAGGGTGAGGGTGTGAGAGTTTCTTAGCTCAATTAAACTTAAATTGAGAAATGAGACCTTATACGGACCTTAATTGCCTTGAACAAGGTCAATTTCAGCTTCGTGAGGGTCGGAACAGTAGAAATTGGAAAAATTCCCGTATACTGAATCGAGAAGCTACGCTGAGCCTAGTCGAAGGAGTCGCTGTTTCTAGGCATGAAACGTGGCACAGGGAAGAGCTGACGCATGTGCAGCAGACCTTTGGACCGAGGCGCGAGTTTTCGGGTCAATTGCTGCAGGCGCAAGTTGTGAAGTTGGGTCGTGTACTCGATTGGGCCAAAATTGTTGCAGATGGGTCGGAGGCTACTGGATCTAGACCGGCGTGGTTTGTGCTACAAGGCCGAATGGTCCAAGTCTACGGGTTGTGCAGGCAATTTTGGGTTCGAGCGCGGGCTGCTCGTAGTAGTTGGGTTGTGAGCTGTCTGTTATTTGAGTTGGAGAATAGTGGGCTAGATAGTGGGACGATGTAAGGGTATTCGACCCGGGTCTAGGTTTGATGGATTCGTCTTCCTTACCTGACAACGTTGACATTTTTCTTATATTTTCTTTCTCTTCCTGATTCTCACTAACAACGTTCTCGTCGCCATTTCTTTCTAGATTTGGCTGTCTTGCACCTCTGGTTACTTCCTCCTCACACTCACAGCGTGGTAATACTTTGTGCACATGCAAAATATAAGGTTTCCAACGTTATTATTCCTCCTAAAACCCATTCTTATTGGCGATGTGACAGACCATGCGACGGTCATATGAAGGATGAGTTACTTATGCTCTATGTATATGTGCCTGATGGTCTTCGATTCTTACGTTGGATGATGTCTTTTGAATCACCGTGAGAGGAAATCGTTTGACAGAGAAATAGCCGGAGAAAATGTGTTGGAAGAAAAAAAAACATAAGCGCAAGCAAGAAAATAACAGAAATAAGAAGAGAACCAAAGCTTGTAATTTGACTTTGCTGAAAAAACAGCCCGCGTGCAAATGTTTCTCATTTAATTAGAATATTTAAAGCAACTAAATTCTAAAAATAAACTATTCCATTGTAAGTGTGCGCCTAGATTCAACTAACTAATTAAATAAAGAAAACGTGAAAAAAAAAACTAAATAAAGAAAACCGCAAGCTTTTATCTAACAATATTCTCCTGAAACTTATTGTATATCTACCTTATTATTTGAACTTCGATCTTTGGACGAAGTTCCTCAAATTTTATCTGCACCAGAAACTTGGTGAAGATGTCTCCAAGTTGTTCCTCTGTTCGGATGAAGTCAATCTTGATAAGCCCCCGATCTGCACATTCCCGGATGTAATGGAACCTGATCTTTATGTGCTTGCTCCGGTTGTGCAAAACTGGATTTTTTTTATCAGGGATATCGTAGCTTTGTTGTCCATGTATAGCATTGGTGGATTGCCTTGTCTTCCGATGAGTTCTTCCATCAGCTGCGCAAGCCAGACCCCCTGTGTGGGTGCCGTCGAAGTGGCGATGTACTCTGCTTCACAAGAGAATAGAGCAACTATCTTTTGTTTAGTTGATTGCCAGCAGATCGCGCCACCTAAGAGGAAGTAAATCATCCTGCTGGTGCTCTTAAGATCATCAACGTCACCGACCATGTCACTATCACTATAGCCGACCAGCTCAAGCTTCTTCTTTCCTCTCCCAGCACAGTATCTCACACCCCAGCCTTTAGTTCCGGCCACATAGCGCAGGATGCGCTTGACAGCCAAGAGAAGCTCCTCCCTAGGTGCTTCCATAAACCTACTCACGTATCCAACGGAATAAGCGAGATTAGGGCGTGTGTTTACCATATAGCACAGACTTCTGACAATGCTGCATAATTGGTGGCGTCGACTGCCGTCATAGTGCCGGCCTTTCTTAGATGGAGCCAAGCCTCCATTGGCATCCTTGTGGGGTTTCTATCCGCTAGCTCAGCTGTGTCCAGCAGCTTCTTTGCATATGCACCTTGACAGATGGTGATGCCAGCAATACTTTGTTGTACTTCGATGCCGAGGTAGTAGCTGAGCACGTCGAGATCGCTCATCTTGAAGTTATTTGACATCTCCCTCTTGAATCTTCCAAGAACTTCCATGTCGTCTCTTGTGATTATGAGGTCGTCAATGTACACTCCCACAATTAGCTGCTGCTCGCCGTGGCCGTGCGTGTACATGCCATGCTCAAAGGCACAACGCTTGAACTTTAGTGACAGTAGGGTATTGTCGAGCTTCGCGTTCCATGCTCGTGGTGCTTGCCGAAGCCCGTACAGTTCCTTGTGTAGGCGCAATACCTTGTCAGGGTTGTCGTTGTCCAGGAAATCAGATGATTGTTGGACGTAGAANTTGTCGGAGTTGTCGTTGTCCAGGAAATTAGATGGTTGTTGGACGTAGACAGTCTCCTTCAACTCTCCGTTGAGGAAAGCGGACTTCATGTCCATGTGGTGGACCTCCTAGGAATGATGTGCCGCAATTGCCAGCAACAGGTAGACAGATTCCAACCTTGCCACCAGCGCGAATACCTCTTCGTTGTCCACCCCTTACTTCTAGATGTAGTCCTTCCCCACCAGAAGGGCCTTGTGCTTCACAACTTCTCCCTCTTCGTTACGCTTTAGTTTGAACACCCATTTGAGCCCTATGGCTCGGTGTCCCGGTGGCATGTCCTCCAGACTCCATGTCTTGTTCTCAGTGGTGAACATCATCTCTTCATGCATTGCCTTCAGCCAGCACGGGTTTCTTTCTGCTTCGACGAAGGAGTTCGATTCATCTGCACTGATGGAATGCAGTTCGGCCACCTCTTCTTCGAGCTCACGCGCCGCCAGTCCCAGTGGTTCACCTCCTCCCAATAGGTCTTCAATCATCCAGTACCTGGCCGCCAGACCATCATCGTGATCGACATCCAGCGTCAAGTCTACAGTACGTATGTTACGAATTCCAATGGTTCAGGGGGCGTAGCAGGAGTTGTGGTTGGTGTTGGCATAGGCATGCCTGGTGCAGCTGNAGGAAAGCGGACTTCATGTCCATGTGGTGGACCTCCTAGGAATGATGTGCCGCAATTGCCAGTAACAAGTAGACAGATTCCAACCTTGCCACCAGCGCGAATACCTCTTCGTTGTCCACCCCTTACTTCTAGATGTAGTCCTTCCCCACCAGAAGGGCCTTGTGCTTCACAACTTCTCCCTCTTCGTTACGCTTTAGTTTGAACACCCATTTGAGCCCTATGGCTTGGTGTCCCGACAGCATGTCCTCCAGACTCCATGTCTTGTTCTCAGTGGTGAACATCATCTCTTTCTGCATTGCCTTCAGCCAGCACGGGTTTCTTTCTGCTTCGACGAAGGAGTTCGATTCATCTGCACTGATGGAATGCAGTTCGGCCACCTCTTCTTCGAGCTCACGCGCCGCCAGTCCCAGTGGTTCACCTCCTCCCAATAGGTCTTCAATCATCCAGTACCTGGCCGCCAGACCATCATCGTGATCGACATCCAGCGTCAAGTCTACAGTACGTATGTTACGAATTCCAATGGTTCAGGGGGCGTAGCAGGAGTTGTGGTTGGTGTTGGCATAGGCATGCCTGGTGCAGCTG
>NC_036643.1:7772009-7789259 GCF_002806865.2 Cucurbita pepo subsp. pepo
TTCACATATACAAAATCCCTCCCAAGTTTAGTCACTCACCGGATTCCACAATCCCGTTCTAAGGTCGGAGGATAGTGGAGAAGACACTAGTGGTGGTTCGAAACCGGTTCGTGAGGAAAAAGGAGTTTGAACTACAAAAGGTTAGTATCTAAACTCATTAAGTTTTAATACTTATGAACATGCTAGTTATTTACTATAATTGATGTTCTAAAAGTGCCTAAGATCCAAATTGCTTCCGCATGTGTTATATTAACACCATCAGGTCCATGCGCAGCACTCGCATCTTCTTTCCCCATTTGACCTCCGCTAGCGCTTGAATGCACTTAATCGCCTCTGCCTCCTCACTTTTCACTTGCAACAGGATCAACCACATGAAGCAACTTTTGTCACCGACCAGCAGGAGGAAGAGGGTTTTGCCGCCTGAAGTCGCCGACTTGATGGGCCTGCAAATATCGCTGTGCACGAGCTCCAACGACTCCACCAACATGGTAGGATGCTTGAGACGAAAAGAGGGTGCGCCTCTGCTTGCCGATGAGACACCCGTCGCACAGCCAACTCACGCCTTCGATTGCCGGAAAACTGTGCACCATCTTCTCGTTGTGTAGTTTTTGTAGAGTAGGACAGCTCAAGTGCCCGTACCTTGTGTGCCACCTCCAAAGTACTTATTTGGTCCTGGCCGAGAGGCTAACCGGCTGCTCTATCTCAAACTCTAAGATGTAGAGGCGGTTTACTACGCGTCGAACTTGCGTAAGCAGCCGCCATTGATCATCGCAGATCTTGAGTAGCCCGCGCTCAATGAAAATGTAGCAGCTAGCCTCATCGAGTTGATCCAAGCTCACAAGGTTAGCCTTGAGCCTCGCAATGAAGTAGACGTTGGTCAGTTTGCGGTGATCGCCTCCCTTGTCGACGAGCAGGATGGTGTCACGCCCTTTGATCTCGACGACGGAGCCATCGCCAAACTTCACCATCCCGCAAATCCCTGAGTCGAGCTCGAAGAACGCAGACTTGGCCCCGGCCATATGGTTTGTTACCCCTGTGTCGGGACCCATCGTGGTGCTCTTGCTGCTCGCCGATTTGAGCGAACACTCGCTCCTCCTTCAGCTGAATCAACTCCTCAGTCGATGCCTTTGTCTTGCCCAGCTGGAGCTCTTCCTCGGGATCAATCTGTTGAAAATAAACTTAAATGAGAGAAAAAAAAAAAAGGAAAGAAGGCGTTATTAATTTTGGTTTTAAAATTTAGTCAAAAGCCAATACCCATTCTAGGAAAGCAGTAGTTTATGGGTGAGAAAACGTGATAGTTATGGCCAATTTTAACCTTAGGAAAACTTATAAATAGGCATTACTTCTCATTCATCCTAATTGCAGAGCAAAAAGAAGCAAAAAGAGAAAAAAAGCAAGGTAGAGCAAGAGCAAGTAGAGCAAAAAAAAAAAAAAAAAAAGCAGTGCAGGAAGTGTAATAGAAGAAGGCTTTGGAGAATTCTTTGTCTCCTTGTCTCTCCCCTCTCGACACCCCCTCACAGTTTCGTGAGAGTTATCTAACCTAGTTAGTTTCAGAGCGAGCGTCTATTTTCTGCAAATTGATATCAGAGAAAATTTATTTTCTACAAATTGGTATCAGAGCCGATGGCGAACATGATGGGACAAATGCCGCTACCACGATTAACGAAGACAAACTACGAGAATTGGAGCATCCAAATGAAAGCTCTTCTCGGTTCGCAAGACGCATGGGAGGTGGTCGAAGAAGGTTTCAAAAAAACCAAAGGATACCACAGGTTATACGGCAGCACAAAACAAGGCGCTAAAGGAAGCACGTTCAAAGGATAAGGCAGCATTATACATGTTGTTCCGGGCGTTGATGAGTCGGACTTTAAGAAGATTGCAAGGACAACTACTTCAAAAGAAGCGTGAGACATTCTAGAAAAGGTGTTCAAAGGAACCGACCGAGTCAAGCAGGTGCGTCTCCAGACTCTGCGTGACGAGTTGGAGAGCATGAAGATGAAGGAGTCAGAAAATGTATCTGACTACATTACGCGCATATAGACCGTGAAAAATCAACTAAATAGAAACGGAGAAATGTTACCCGCGACGCGGGTTGTGGAGAAATCTTGAGGTCGTTAATAGATAACTTTGAGAATGTCATATGTGCAATAGAAGAGTCGAAGGACCTAGTGAAGTTCACAGTCAATGAGCTTGCCAGTTCTCTCGAGGCACACGAGCAACGCAAGAAAAAGAAGGAGGAGCCATTCGATCCAGCGCTTCAGACGAAGGCATCAATAAAGAATGAAAAGACACTCTACTCTCAAAATTTTTGAGGTAGAGGTCGTGGAAGTCGCGGGAATGGTCGAGGTGGTCAAAGAAACACNTCTCGAGGCACACGAGCAACGCAAGAAAAAGAAGGAGGAGCCATTCGATCCAGCGCTTCAGACGAAGGCATCAATAAAGAATGAAAAGACACTCTACTCTCAAAATTTTTGAGGTAGAGGTCGTGGAAGTCGCGGGAATGGTCGAGGTGGTCAAGGAAACACTTACGAAGAAAACTACCAGGAGAAGAGACTATCGAGCCAAGCAAATTGGCGTGGAAGAGGGCACAATCAAGGGCGCGGTCAAGGATACAATTTCAACATCCAGTGCTTTAAATGTCAGAAATATGGCCACTATGGAAATAATTGTAACTACGACAGATGTAACAATTATGGCAGAATGAGTCACTATGCGAGAGATTGTTGAGCCGAAGAAAAGGTGGAAGAAACCATCAACCTGGCCTTGGATGACGCAACAAATGGAGGCATTCTCTTGATGGCCCAAAATGAAGAGCCGAACACAAAAGGAGACAACGACGTGAAAGACGATGGCTATAGTCTTGAGGTGGTAGAAATTGTTAGAAATGAGGTGACATGCAGCGAATTTGGCGAAATCGCGGTATTGGAGATGATAAAATCGAAGAAGGATGAACAATCGAATAACAGAGAGCCGAGCTCGAAGAGAGAGAGCTCCAACGGCCGGAAAAGCAATTCGAGGAAGAAATAAGAAAGAGGATGAAAATTGAAGAAGAAAAGAAAGAGGTGGAAACAAAAGTTGAAAGGTTAGAGAGAAATGGCTGAGTTGAGTAAGAGTTACTTCTGTCTAAAATAGGAGAAGGAAAAAAATGAGAAGATAATCTCCAATGTTACGAAGAAAGTTGAAGAAGGTGTGGAGAAAGAGAATAACTTGTTAATGGAGATTGAGGCTATAGTGGACGAGCTAGTGTGGGAGGAGAAAGATATAGAGATGCTGACTCAACAAAGAGACTTACTCCACGTGGACCTGAATCAAATCCAATAGGAGGCAGTGAATTTACAACACACGATTGAGATACTCACTCGTGATAAAGCCGAAATGGAGGAAGCAAAAATGCTAGCTGTAAATGGCGTTGTGGACTTGCGAAGGGAATTAAGTAAACTGAACGAAGTCATGATGTCTGAGTCAAGCGTGGCTGAGAATGGGAGAAATGAAGAGTCGGTATCTCAAATAGGCTGTTCTAGAGAAGATCCAAATGAAGTCTCATCAGAGAAGGACAACCTTATTTTGCCGCTCGAGGAAAAGGAGAAAAAATTGAAGAAACCACAACTGAGCTCGAGAAAACGAAAACGACGCAGGTGGAATCATTGAATAGAACATTTAAGTTTATGAGGGAGTTTTGTTGGAAATAAACTTAAATGAGACCAGAAAAAAAAAACGGTTATTTTATTAATTTTGGTTTTAAAATTTAGTCAAAAGCTTTTAAGAAAGCAATAGTTTATGGGTGGGAAGAGGTGGGATAGTTATGACCAATCTTAGCCTTACTAAAACTTAAGGATATGGTTTACTTCTATCTCTAATTGCAGAGCGAAAAAGAGAAAAAGAGCAAGGTAGAGCAACTAGAGCAAGAGCCACTAGAAGAAGAAGAAAAAAAAAAAAAAAGTGCAAAAAGTGTAATAGAAAAAGGCTTTTGAGAATTCTTTGTCTCCTTGTCTCTCCCCTCTCGACACCCCTTCATAGTTTCTTGAGAGTAATCCAAACGAGTTAGTTTTAGAGCGAGCGTTTATTTTCTATACAATCGACCCATCACCGACGACGTTTTCATGGATTTGGAATCAGAATTGGGGACGTCGGATAAGATCGATGCACTCACCATGAAAAGAGCCGACTCTTTCTCCTCGGATTAGGCCCTTTCCTCTTGCTGATGCTCCCATCAAGCTTTTGATCCCCTCCTTCCCAATACTCTCAAACATACTTAAGGCCCAAGCCTATTTTTAGGGATTCAAACACCAGCTACTCTCTTCTGTTAGTATGTTAGCCTCTCTCTTCTCTTGAATTTTCTACCTCTCTCTTCTCTTGGTTTGGGATTTGGTAACCTCTCTGAGATGGGTTGATCAGACCGAATCGGTCATCAATTGAGCGTACGGCCATCAATTGAGACTTGAGTGAGACTAGAGGTGGGGTGTGACGGGATGAAGACAGTAGAGCAAAATTCTGTATTTATTAATAAAACTATATAATTAATTTATATTAATAATTATATCTTCTGACCTAAAATGAATTATTTGTATGATAAAAAATTAAAACTTGGGGTGTGAGTCAGTTTAAAATTGAGTGGAGGAAGAAGGCAGAATAAAAAAAAATTAATAAAACTATATAATTAATTTATATTAACAATTACATATTCGGACGAGATTATTTGAATGATAAAGAATTGAGACGTGGGTCAGACTTGTGGTGGGGTGTGACTCAATTTAAAATGGAGAAGATGAAGGCTGTAGAACAAAAGTCTTTAATGATTAATAAAACTATATAATTAATTTAAATTAATAATTACATTTTCTGACCAGAAATGGATTATATGTACGATTCTGATAAAGAATTGAAACATGAACGTGACTGAAATGAAAGGATAAAGACTGCCAAAAAAAAAAAAAATTCTGCAATGATTAATAAAACTATTTAATTAATTTATATTAATAATTACATTTTCTGACAAGAAATTGATTAATGGTACAATTGTAATAAAGAATGGAGACGTGGGTAAGACTCAACGTGTGCTATGACTCATATTGAAATGGAGGGGATGAAAAATGCAGATCAAAAGTCTATAGTGGTTAATAAATCTATATAATTAATTTATAGTAATAATTAAATCTTTTCACGAGAAATAGATTATTTATACAAATCTGATAAGAACTGAAACGTGGGTTGTGACTCAGTTTGAAATGAAGCATGAAACCTGGGTTGTGACGAAGGGGATAAAGAATGCGGAACAAAAGTCTCCAATGATGAATAAAACTATATAATTAATTTATATTAATAATTACATTTTCTGACCAATCGATTATTTGTACCATTCTAATAAAAAGAATTGAGGTGTGGGTCACACTCGATGTGGGGGCGTGACTCAGTTTGAAATTGAGGGGATGAAAAGAACAAAAAAAAAAAAATTTCCTATCACTCTTTAATTTTTGTCTATATGGATGTGCCTAATTCTCTTACTTTGAGATATATTTTTAACCATATAAATCTTAATCTCATATATTTGGTTGTTGTTATTTTGGTTTTGTATCCTTTCAAATCTTATTAACAAATTAGGAAAAAAAAAAAAAAAACAGACATTTGAAAATATCAAACAAAGTTTCTATCGGAGCGGATTTGATGGCTTCTTCATCAACCAGGAACATAAGGAAGAGATAGATTCCGACGATGAATTTTATAAAGACTAAGAAGGAAGAGATGGTATATTTTAGTGCTGTTAAAGAATCTGAAGTTTATTTTCCTTTAATGCTCTGTTGTCTGATTTTATCTGACTTTTTGGTCTTAATTTCATTTTAATTCATTTTAATTCATTAATTGATTGATGTTTTAATGATAACAAACTACTCTCAGTATTAATGTTTTTCAATATTTTGAATTGTACACAGTATAAGGTTGGGGATAACAATTTTTACGACTTTTCAATCATTCAAATCAAAGCTAAACGAAGATATTACAGTCGAGACAAGATACCTGAAGTGATGATGTGGTAACTAGATTAAAATGATGAAAATCAAAGTATGATATTTATAATTTTGAAGAGTAATCAACGGTGGAATTTTTTTATTATTATTATATTTCTAAATAAAAATTATTTATACAAATATAATTTTGAATCTAACCGTTAGTCACATCGATTTTTATTATTATTATATTATATTTTTATTTTATTTTATTTTGAAATTTTTGTGTTACTCACGTCATTTTTTATTATTATATTATTATATTTATAATAAATTTTGAAATTTAAATTTAACCGTTACCCACGTCCTTTTTATTATTTTTATATTATATTATTATATTTAAAAATAATTAAAAAAAATTGGAAAATTTTCTTATTATTTACTTTTAATCTTTACCTTCTATTTCTCTTTTTAACACAATCGAATGGTCAATATTAATTCCTACTTTTTATCAGTTTCCTATTTAAACCGTTCAACTTACTGTTTTTAAAACACACAACTTCTATAATTCTTCATCTTCAATTTTCTAAAGTCTCATCTTTGCTTTCTCCAAACTTCCACTTTTATTTTTTTTTTTTTATCTCGTGGGAGGTTTTTATTGTATTGTGAGGAAATAGTTGTGGAGTAGGTCGAGTTTGACCGAACCACGCTAAGACTACAGTGTCATATTTTCAAACTCTTCCCTACTTCATTTCAAACTTATTATTGTGATTTATTGCATGTTCCAAGTGTTTATTGTTTCGACTAACTATTTTGTTATATTAATTATCATTTTTATTATCTTTAAAAAGTTTCATAATTAGAAAAATTAATCACGCTTAAATACTTTTATCGTTAAAACCCTATTCACCCTCTACGGTTGCCATACAGATCCAACATTTATAAATTTGAATGACTCTTCCTTATGATACATATAGGTTTTGATGTACCTGATTTTGGTATGTAGCATTTGGTCTTATTCTTGAAATTCCTTTGCACGACAAAGGATACTCACGAATACATATAGAAGTTTGGATCTCGACAAATGAAGCTATCAAGTATTACAACAACGAAAATGTAATCATTTTAACTCCTTGCTATGCCCATTTTGTGTTCTTTTATTACGTGAAAAAAGAAATTGTCCTTTCCTCTCTCCATGTGTTTGCTCTCATACATATATATATTTAGTAATGTTTCTTTTCTTACTGAACTAATTTTAAAGTTTACAAGGTAAGTGAAAGGAGGTTTGGGACAAGATTTTACATCACAATTGATGTGAAGCCAATGGAAACATCGGCTGAATTTTTTAAGATAACCTTCTAAGCTAATAACAGTATTCTTATTCCCACCGAACTATAGAGGTTGAACTTAATTTTGCAAGCTAAAGCTCTCTGATTGACCTTTCACCAATTTTGAGTAATTTAATACTTTTTATTATTATTATTATTTTCATAACCTAAAACAATCCTACCAACCAAAATTATTCAATTATTCATATACTTGNAAAAAAAAAAAAAAAAAAAAAAAAAAAAAAAAAAATCACAATTCAACTTTCAACTATAAAAATCCATGACATAGGATCTGTAACTATATTTTTTTTGCATTATAGATGGATTTGCTATCCATGGTTCTTCAACTTACCTTTTCGACAATGATTTTTATCAAAACGGTTACCGTAATCTTACTAAAGGAGAATAGATGGAATATTTTCGTGCATGTGCAGAAACCGAAGTTCGGTTTCTTTTTTTTAATATTCTGCCATTAAATCTCATTTCATAAAATTGAAAGCTCCATTTTATGTATGTATACCGGGTTTTGATGTACCTGATTTAGGTAATAATATATTTGTATTTGGTCTCATCACTCCAATCAAATTGCATGACACTCTGTCCCTAGTCGAAAAAGATTCGAATCTCGGCAAATGAAGCTATCAATCATTACAACAACGAAAATGTAATCATTTTAAATCGTTAGTTATGCCCATTTTGTGTTCTTTTATCATGTGAAAAAAGAATTTGTTATTTTCTCCCTCTATATTTTATTATCGTTTTAACTCAGTTATTTATTAATGTTGATTTATGGGAACTAATTTTAAAGTTGTAGATACTGTGAAGATGGGACCTGTCCTACAATGTATTACACTCATCTAATTGATCCAAGCACAATCTTTGTAGCTAACCCTTTAATGATCTCAGATAAATAAACACAATCTCTAGATTTCTACTCTGTATTCATGTTATATAATTTTTCTTTTAGAATTAAATGTATTGATCTCTTGTTTAAATTTTATATTATTTTTTAATACACACAGGTCCACGATACTAAAATTAATCTATATTTAAAATATTATTACTTAATAAATGCAAAATAATTATAGAAACTCATAGTATTATTATTATTAGACTCTCATCTCAATTCTTAATAATTCAATATTTTTTATCCTTACCAACCAAAATTATTCATGAAATCAAGTTCATCTCAATTCTTAATAATTCAATATTTTTTATCCTTACCAACCAAAATTATTCATGAAATCAAGTTCAAATGAGAGTGATTTTAAGAGGAGATGATTGAGAAATATTTTTTTTTTTAGAAAACTGAGTATTACTACTCATATCAATTCATTAAACAAATAAACCATCCCTTAGGGTCAACAAATAACATGATAAGTGTTTGCTCGTACGACATCTATATTTTCAATCCCCTCTCCTTTGACTTATTGGCAAATTCTATGAACTTAATAGTTTTGGTATGTCTTTTTCTCCTTTCGAACTTAGTTACGAGCATGACTATTTGATCGTGGGTGCAATTGTAAAAGAAGATTAATTTTAAGGTGGGAGAAATTTAAAACTAAATATTTATGGGGCAAATGATACTAATGAAAGAAAACAAAGAAAACAAATAATTGTTTGTTTGCTTTAGAAGAGTTGTTTGGTTTATGTTGAGTGATTGATATCTATGAAAATGTAGTTTGATTAAAATGTTTAATCAATATTATATCTACCTAAACTGGCTCAATTTTTTTTTATAAAAACATAAACAAACAATTTAAAGAAAGATTTTTTTTTTTCTTATAAGTTTAACCGTACTATTTTTATTTTTTTTTCGAGAAAAGATTAAAGGTTAAACCAACCAAATAAGAAACCATCTTAACTACGTTTTTCAAATTTGGTTAAGTCTTATATTTATGGTTACCATTAAGCCATGATAAATAAATTAAAAATTAAATTAATGAATTCTAAAGAAATATAATTAGTAATACCTTCCTCTAACGATTCCTTATCAACCCAAAAGTTTAAGTTTTAGTCTATGATAAAATTTACCAATAATTTTAATGGTTGAATATTAGATGTTAGTAGAGAAATAATAATTTAAAATAATTTTACTTAATGGATAGCAATATTATTTCATATGCTACTTCTTATGGCTGGATCATAGCTATGATTTATGTTGAAATATGGTCAATATTGTTGGATGATTGAAGTCCCACATCGGCTAATTTAGGGAATGATCATGGGTTTATAAGTGATGAATACTAACTCCATTGGAGTGAGGCCTTTTGGGGAAGCTCAAAGCAAAGCCATGAGAGCTTATGCTCAAAGTGGACAATATCATACCATTGTGGAGAGTCGTGTTCGTCTAACAAATATTACCGTCTCTTACTCTTCGGGACTGTTTAATCTTAATGAACCAATTTTATGACAGGAGTTTATGTTTCATAAGGAAGGTTTAACAATTTTTTTATGTTGCAAAAATCGTGACTGGAATGATGGGAAAAGAATAATGATTAGAATGACGGGAGAAGAATAATCTAGTTACTCCAAAATATTCCATAACTATTTGTAGTTGATATTCTATGTAATTGGATTCTAATTGGAATTTGTGTTTACTATATTTAAACATACAATTAATTTTATATATCAACTATTTTAACATACAAAAAAAAAAAAGAATGCAATTCAAAATGATATTAATACGAATTTTAACCCAACAAAATTAAATCTCTATATTATCTTGGTTGGAGAACAACATTTTTCTCTACATTTCTCTAGATTAAACCAAATATAACATTCTCTTTTTTTTCCTCTACGCTATTTTAGTATTAACAAAGTCTTACTTACCTCCTCATAACATCTCTCACACTCATTCTTTCCCCACAAGTTATTGATCATCCAATATTTTTTACCATTATCACATTTTTCATAACTCGCGATCAGAACAACATGACAATGAAAAACACTTATGTCTTTCTTTGCCAATACTGTACAATAAAAAAAGAAAAAAAAAATACTCCTTAAATCAACTAAAATAATAATATTTAACCATCATATTTTATTTATTAAACAATTTTCCTCTACTTACATTTGTAGGACATTTTTAATTCTTATACCACCTATTTCTTGATTGAGTTTAGGTTTTCAATAACTATGGTTTGATATGCTATAAATTGGAATGAAATCTACTGTTAATAAAATAAGTTATATTATATATACATTAAATGAAAAATTATTAAATTAATGAGTTCTAAAAAGAAATTCATCTCTTTGCAATTTCCTCCTTTGTCATTAAACTTGTAATCTTTCTTATTAGCAATTCCTTCCCAGGATAAGATCCACTCAAAAGCTTTTGTAACACATAAAGAATAACATTCTTCTAAGCTATATGTTTTGGATGAGGGATAACGCAATCTATAAGATGTTGAGGTGCAGCTTGAAATATATTTTTGTATTGACCGTGCGGCCCTTATGCCCAACAACAGTCTATTTGAAAGAAAGAAAAAAAAAAACAATTTCAATTATTAAAATGTAGAATAAATCTTAACATAAATATGAAAATACAACTATAATAAAAGAATAAGTAATACTTAATATAAATATGAAAANAAGAAAGAAAAAAAAAAACAATTTCAATTATTAAAATGTAGAATAAATCGTAATATAAATATGAAAATACAACTATAATAAAAGAATAAGTAATACTTAATATAAATATGAAAAAACAACTATAATAAAAGAATAAGTAATACATACTACATTTTTTTAATTTGAAACGGGAGTAACAATGTTATGTCAATCCTGCTTAATAAAAATTAAAACTAGTAAATAATTCTAAAATTATATTTACATAATATCTAATTAATTTTCAAATTTACTCTTCCTCATCTTTCAATTTTTGTATTTAATTAATTCATAATTTTTTAAAATTAAACTAATAATAATTTATTTTAAAAGTCAAGTTTGAGTTGATGTGATAAAAAAAAATTAGACAGAGAAAAAGATAATATATTAATAAAACATGATAGATTGCAGTGTGACCCAAATATTATCGAAAAATAAAAATCTATTCATCACGATAGAGTCAATATGAAAAAAAAAAATCGTATAAAAAAATATAAGATAATATTCTAGTAAAGATTATTTTGTTCAATCAATACTTTAGTCTTTCATCAACTAGAAAAAATAAATAATAACAGAATTTACAAAGTTCCATTTCCAGAATTTGATCTGGTTGATGTTTAGTCTTCAACTACAAGAAAAGAAAAGGGAAAACAAAAACATAGGGTTGATGTTTAGTCTCAACTACAAGAAAAGAAAAAGGAAAACAAAAACAGGAATGATATAAGAAAACAAGAAAAGAAATGAAACGAATACATGTTGAAAACACATCCCGTAGAGAAAAAAGACGAAGAAAAAACAGAAAAGGGAAAACTCTCTTCAAGCAAGAAGAAAAGAATGAAATTAGATGAACAAGAACAAGAACAAGAATAGATGAATCCCATCCCTGCGAGCAAGCAGAAGTGGAAGGTCCCTGCGAGTAAGCGGAAGAAAATGAAATGAGATGAAGAAGAACAAGAACAAGAAGAGATGAATCCCCTCTCTACGAGTAAGCATAAGTGGAAGCTCCTTGCGAGCAAGCGGAAGAGGAGGACTAGAGAGAAAAAATGAATGATATAAGAAAACAAGAAAATGAATGAAATGAATACATCTAATGTCGTTGAAAACACATTTAAAAAACAAGAAAAGATGAATGAAATGAGACGTACCTTGAGCAGTCGTAGCTCTGGATTTAGGCAAGAACAAAAAGAGATGAATCCCCTCCCCTGTGGCAAATAAGAAAAGAATGAGAGCTGAAACGGAATAAAATGAAAACGAGGATGAAACTCCGTCACATCTGGCAAGAAAAAGTGGAAGTTCTGAGCGAGCGAGCCAAACAAAAGGAAAAACAGAGAAAAAAATGAAAAGGAGGAAAAAGTATGGAATCTAGAAGTTAATATAAGCAAAGAGGGGGGAGAGATAATCTAATACAAGGTGTGCCAATTGGAAAAAAATGATGAAAATGGAGAATAGTGAAGAAGAAATATGAAAAAGAAGACTAAAAATGGTTAGAATGTGCAAGAGGAGAGGGAAGTGACTGTGGAAGAATGTAAGAAGCAGAAAAACTATTTTGATTCTCTCTCACAAACCACCATGATGACCATTCGCATATAAGTTAGTAATTAGGCGAACACAACATTGTGAACTGAAATTAATCTTTTCCAAAACTTTCCCCTAATCAAACCTTGTTAAAGTAAGGATGAGTATATGACACAAAATGGCTTGATACCTTCTGTTGCTAAACAAGCTGTAAATCGTAACGGAGTGTTGCTAGGCAATCCCCACGTCGAAACAACAATTTGAGAATCTCTTCTAGAAATAGTTAAGACCAATAACACCACCCATAGCCACGTGGATAGCCACAATGCTATGTTCCACTTCGAAGCAAAGTATTGAGTGTATAAAAGTGTGGGAGATTTTGGCTTGAATTGCTTGCCTATTTTGGGGTCAAACTTGTCTTGAATTGTAAAACTGGTAAAACATAAGTATTTGAAAAAATTCATAACTTAAGAAGGGTATTCAGTCACAATACGGATTAAGGGTGCATTTTGTCTGCAGCAACTTCTGGTCTGGGGGCTGGCATCGATTTCACGTTATCCAAAATGGTGATCAAATATTCCAAATTGTGTCCATCCACACGACCAATGTAGTACTGGCCAAGCTCCTAAAAAAAGTCGACCCTAAGCCACTTATCATACCTCTTGCATCTTCATTGACTTTTATAGCAACTTCATCCGCTAAAAGTAAAATAGAAGGATTCTCGTCACAAAGCAACTACACAATGAAACCGAAAACAGAGAAAAGTTTAGGTGAGAAACAAAAGATACGAGCAAGAGGAGACAAAATAAACAAAAAAATCAAAATCATGAATGGAGACAATGAAACTCGGCAACATGTACGAATTCGGAATGGGTAAAAAAATTGAAGAAGGGAGCATCAAGCTTCTAAACACATATGAAGTATCACAAAAGCTTATCTTCGCAAAATACTAAGGTAGAACGAGAAAAAATGAGCTAAATGAATTGAAAAAGAATTTAATTCGATTCGTTGCACAAATAGAGGAAAAAGAAGAACAGTAGTTCATTGTTGAGAAAAGGTATGGTATCTAGAAGCTAAAATAAACAAAGATAGGAAAGAGAACATTACATATCACAAGGTGTGCCCATTGGAAAAGAAAATAATGAAAATGGAGATGAGTGAAGAAGAAATAGTAAAGGAGAAAGATAAAAAAAAGTTACAACCTTACACGGAGGAGAGAGAAGTGATTGATTAGGGAAGAAAAAACAATTTGATTCTCTCACATAAAAAATGATCAAATGCTCCTCAATGTGTCTCGCCATCTGTATCGACCAAACCAGCTCGATCCATTGCAAACCAAACAGAAAGTTTCTGAAGATCTGCATCATGCACCACCTTGATGATCATTCCGAATATAAGTTAGTAATTAAGCGAACACAACATTGTCAACTAAAATTAATTTTTTCCAAAACTTTCACCTGATCTATTTAAAGGAAGGATGAGTATATGGCACAAAATGGCTAGATACCATCTGTTGCAGGTTAAGTATATTTTTGAAGTTAGTACAACAATCTATAAGGTGTTGAGGTGGAGCTTGAAGCATATTTTTGTATTCACCCTTGTAAACGATGTTGTAGATGATTCAATCGCCCCCACAGCTGCTATGGCCCACCAACCGTCTAATGAAAAAAAAAACATAATTTTAATTATTAAAATGCAAAATAAATCTTAATATAAATATGAAAATTTATGTATAATAAAAAAGTAATGAATAGTTACTGCATCTCTCTCGATCTCGAATTGAAGAATATTATGTTGGCACCCATTCAAATATTCCTCTAGCAGTTTTAAATCAAAATTAAGTAAATAATCATAAAATTGTAGTTAAATGTACAAATTTTCATAAATTCATTGATTTTATCAACCAATACGAAAATTACGTGTTTGGTCCACGTTCACCGCACCAAGGGGAAGATTATTGAGAATTATTGGGAATGAGTCCCACATTGATTAATTAAGTGGAATATCATGGGTTTACAAGTGAGAAATATTAAGTGGATTATCTACATTAGTACGAGACCTTTTGGTAAGCCCAAAGCATAGAATAAATTTAAACTTCTTTTTACAAATATTTATATTATTGTACAAATATAATCTATGGTTGGAAAAGAAAGACGGGTGGTGATTAGGGTTGCATGATCGAACTCAATATTGGTGGTGATTGGTTGGAAAAGAAGGACGGGTGGTGATTAAGGTTGCATGATCGAATTGAGTATTGGTGGTGATTAAGGTTGCATGATCGAACTGAGTATTGATGGTGATTGGTTGGAAAAGAAGGATGAGTGGTGATTAAGGTTGCATGATCGAACTGAGTATTGGTTAGAAAATATGGTTGGACGATCAAACTCAGTATTGGTTAGAAAATATGGTTGCACGATCGAACTCAGTACTGGTGGTGATTGGTTGAAAAAGGAGAGGTGGTGATTAAGATTGCATGATTGGAAAGTCAGTATTGGTTAGAAAATATGGTTGCACGATCGATATAAAGGAGTGGGGTGGTGATTGGTTGGAAAAAAGGAGGGGTGGTGATTGGAGTTGCATGATCGAATTCAATATTGGTTAGAAAATATGATTGCGTGATCGAACTCAGTACTGGTGGTGATTAGGGTTGCATGATCGGAAAAGGAGGGGTGGTGATTAGGGGTGCATGATCGAACTCAGTATTGATTAGAAAATATGGTTGCACGATCGAACTCAGTACTGGTGGTGATTGATCGGAAAAGAAGGAAGGGTGGTGATTAGGGTTGCATGATCGGAAAAGAAGGAGGGGTGGTGATTAGAGGTGCATGATCGAACTCAGTATTGGTTAGAAAATATGGTGGCACAATCGAACTCAGTACTGGTGGTGATTGATCGGAAAAGAAGGAGGGGTGGTGATTAGGGTTGCATGATCGAACTCCGTACAGTGGTGATTGGTTGGAAAAGATGGAAAGGAACCGTAGAAAGTGGTGTTCATTTCTTTTTTATTGGTCGAAAAAGATGGAAAAGGAAATACTCAAGTGAAGTAAGGAAATATTAATAACAAAATATGTAAGCTATATAAAGTAAAAGAATAAAAAGTCGGGGAAATAGATTTTGGAATTTATTGGAACAGATTGAAATAGAAGTCTGTTTAATAAGATAACATTAGTCTTGGATGTATCGAAAGAGGTCGACCATTTCAAAAGACAACTACATCGAGTACATGAAAACAAGTAGTATTATAAAAATACTACAAAACTTGACAATGTTTTTATACATGAAAACAAGTAGTATTATAAAATTGAATACAATGTACTAAAACATGTAAAGGATCATTTGGCAAGATATATATTCAAAATGATGGACACCAGTTTAGCATAATATATATACAGGAACATTGATTTACACTAAGCTAACCAAAAAAGCAGAACTAATCGGCCCAAACACGAGTGAGAGTTGTCTTAGTAGAACTAACACCATCTTCTCTTTTATCTCCAGATGTTCTGCCTCTCTCTTCTCTCTGAATTTTCTGCCTCTCTTCTCTGCCTTTGCTCCTTTATAGATTCGATAACCTCTTTGAGGTGGGTTGATTAAACTGATCGACCATCAATTGAACGTCAATAACACCATCAATCGAGAATTGAGTGAGACTCGAGGTGAGGCGTGATTCAATTTCAAATAGAGGGGATGAACACTGCAGATAAAAATTATGTATTGGTTAATAAAATTACAAAATTAATTTATATTAATAATTACACGTTAGGACTATAAATGAATTATTTGTACAATTGTAATAAAAAAAAAATAGAAACGTGGTTCTGACTCAGTTTGAAATTGAGTAGATGAAGTTTGCATAACAAAAGTATTACATCTTCTCACAATAAATGAATTATTTGAATGATAAAGAATTCAGACGTAGGTCATACTCGAACTGAGACGTACTCAATTTAAAATGGAGGGGATGAAAGTTGCCTAACAAAAGTCTGCGATGATTAAAAAAAACTATATAATTAGTATAAATTAATAATTACATTTTCTAATAAGAAATGAATTATTTGTACGATTCTACTCAAGAATTGAAATGTGGGTTGTGACTCAGTTCAAAAGGAAGGGGATAGAAGATGCAGAACAAAAGTATGCAATAATTAATAAAATTAAATAATTAATTTTTATTGATAATTACATTTTTGGACAAGAAATGAATTATTTGTATGATTCTGAAAAAAAAAATTGAGACGTGGGTCAGACTTGGGGTGAGTTGTGACTCAATTTGAAATACATGATATGAAAACTACATCACAAAAGTATACAAGTATACAATGATTAATAAAACTATATAATTTATTTATATTAATAATTACATCTTCTAACATTATTTAAATATGTCATTGCATCCTAATTGAAATTTATCTTTTAACATAAAAAAGGTGCAACTCAAAATGATATTAATATCGATTTTGAAACAAACAAAATTAAATCTTTATATTCTCATTGTTTTTTCTTTACATTTTCTCCTGATTTAAGTAAATCATAAAATTCCTTTTCTTTTCTTTATCCCTCTTTTCTCTTCTTTATTAGATAATCTATCTAAGACTTATATAAGTATTAACAAGGTCTTACTTACTCTGCCATAACCTCCTTCGGTCCATTATTTTTCCACAAATTCTTAACTATTTAATACTTTTTTTTATTATATTTTTTCTATGACTTACAATCAAAATAATAGTTTAATCACAAACACTCTGGTCTTTCTTTACCAATTTTGGACGATAAAAATAAATAAATAAATAAATATATATATATATATATATATATATATATATATATATATATATATATATATATATATATATATA
>NC_036643.1:7789526-7819014 GCF_002806865.2 Cucurbita pepo subsp. pepo
ATATATATATATATATATATATATATATATATATATATATATATACTTTTTAAATCAACTAAAATAATACTTTTAACTATAATATTTTATTTATTAAAATGAATGTTCTTTAATCACACTTTCACGCATTTTTTTTTTTTGCTCATTAGTCATTCTTATATCACCTATTTTTTGATATTAAGTTTAGGTTTTCAATAACTCTATTATGGGTGTACACCCAACCCAGAAACCCGAGAACCCACCGACCCAACCCGAAATATAAGGGTTGTGTTGGGTTGTGTTGGATTTCAGGTTTGGGTTGGGTCCATTTTTTTTTAACCCGGTCTAATTTGGGTTGGGTTCGGATACCAAAAGAAAATGATTGGGTCAACCCGGCCCAACCCAAAAATATTAAAAAAAAAAGAAATTAAAGCCCAAAGGCCCAAAGTCAAAACCCAATCTACAGTTTGTCTAGTCTCTAGTCTCTGACCCAAAGCCCAAGCCCAAACCCAAACCTGACATTTCACAACCCAATAATTACTTCAGCGGTGAAAGAAATTTCTCTTTCCTTGTCTGCTATGTGGCAGTAGCACTCTCTCTATGTAAGAATGGCTGATATTTTAAATTTTTACACAAATTTCATCCATTTCTCTTTGCAATTTTAGTCTCCAACCCATTTCTTCGGGATTCATTTTATTGTACCATCCACTCCCTGCAATCATCTCCTCTCCTCTACCATTTCAATCCACTGCAATTCATTTCAATCCTTGCCATTTCATTTCAATCCATTCCTCTACCATTCATTTCAATCTATTCCTCTCTCTACTGCAATCCATTCATCCATTTCTCTCCCTACCTCTCTACAATCCATTCATCCAATTCTCTCCCTACCTTTCTACTCTCACCCTCTCCACAAAATACAAATCTCTCTCGATACTTAATCTCCTCAAGGAATTTGATCTCAATAGCATTCTCTCGCGTTCTTTGTCTTGTTTCTTTCTCGAGCGCCGTCTTTCTCTCTTTAGTCTCTTGGAACGCTATAACGGGTAAGCTTTTTCTCTTTTTGTTATATCCCCGTGCAAAAACTGATTGTATATTTTAACCTTGATGCATTCTATGATAATTGTTCATATTGAGTTAAATGTTTGAATCATAATAGTTCTATTTTACTTTTTATAGATGGAAAACAATAGTGCAACGGTATGTGCAAGTAGCTCTAGTAATTATAATGCATCGAAACCACCATTGGCTACCCAATCTGAATTTAAGAAGAAGAAACCCAGTAAATCAACCGTGTGGGATCACTTTACATGATTAGAGAACAATAATAAGAGATGCAAGTGCAACTATTGTTCTAAGGAGTATGCTTGTGATACTAATTCTTGTGGAACTAGCACGTTATGGAAGCACTTAAAAAATCAGTGTAGGAAGTACACATATAAGGTGGAAGACAAAGGACAAACCACTCTAAGTTTTCAATGTTCAATAGATGGAAAGGGTGGTAGTAATATTGTTACTTCATTATTTAGTCAAACAAGATGTAGAGCATGCCAAGATGATAATTATGGATGAATTATCATTTAAGTTTGTAGAGAATGAGGGTTTCAAATTGTTTTGTAATACTGCATGTCCTAAGTTTGACCCTCCGTCAAGAGTAACCATTGCTAGAGATATATTTCAGCTCTATCTAGAAGGAAAAAAGAAGTTGAAAGATTTTTTAGTCCGTCATTCCAAGAGGGTTTGTCTTACCACTGACACATGAACTTCGTTGCAAAACATTAATTACATGGTAATCACCACACATTTTATTGATTCAGAATGGAATTTGCATAAAAGAATTCTCAACTTTTGTCAAGTTGCTAACCACAAGGGAGAGACTATTGGCAAGATTATTGAGAGTTGTTTATTGAAATGGAGAATGGATAAGGTTTTCTCTGTCACAATTGATAATGCAAGTTCCAATGATATATCTATTTCATATATTATGAAAAGGCTTAGAAGTTGGAATTCACTTGTCTTAGATGGAGAAATATTACATATGAAGTGTTGTGCTCACATAATTAATTTGATTGTGAATGAAGTGCTTAAAGAAATGCATGACTCCATTTCTAGTGTTCGCAATGCCGTGAGGTATGTTAGATCATCCCCCAAGAGATTGACAAAATTTAAGGATCGTGTTGAACAAGAAAAAATTAAATGTAAAGCACTTGTTTGTTTGGATGTGGCGACTCCATGGAATTCCACTTATTTGATGCTTGATCATGCGTTGAAATTTGAAAAAGCTTTCAAAGTATTAGAGGATGAAGAATTAGATTATGTTGATTATTTCAAAGAGGGGGATCATGGAAACAAAAGAACAGGGCCACCAACCATTGATGATTGGAAAAATGTTGGGGTGTTTGTAAAGTTTTTGAAGGTTTTCTATGATGTCAATGCCAAGATGAGTGGTTCTTTATATGTGACTTCTAATTCTTATTTTCATGAACTTTGGGGTATTCGAGAACTTTTAATTCAGTGGAGTACAAATGTGAACTCTGTTTTAAGTAACATGAGTTCAAATATGAAAGTTAAGTATGAGAAATATTGGGGCTCAGTGGAAAGAATTAATAAGTTGATATTCATAGCAGTGGTACTCGATCCTCGTTACAAATTGGATTACATATCATTTTGCTTTTCGAATATCTATGAAGATGCTATGGCTAAAGTGATGGTGGATGGCATAAAGAATTATTTAATTCGTTTGTATGATTACTACAAGTTTTATAATAATGCTCAAGATCACAATCAATCTAAATCAAGACTCACTTCTAACTCCATGAGTATGAAGATGGACACAATTGATGAAGAGAATTTGAGTGGTTCAATATTAGTATTATCAAGATACAAACGAAGAAGAGAAGAGCAACATTCACTCGAGTTAAAGAATGATGTGGATCGATATTTATCTGACCCTAGTGAAGAAGTTGATGATAATTTTGATGTTTTGGCATGGTAGAAAGCAAATGAGTTTAAGTATAGAGTTTTATCGAAAATTGCCTAAGATGTTTTGGGCGTTCGAGTGTCGACGGTATCTTCTGAATCAGCATTTAGTACAGGTGGGAGGATTCTTGATTATTTTAGGAGTTCTTTGACACCCAAAACAATGGAAGCTCTTATATGTACACAAAATTGGATCGGTAGAAAATCAACATCCTTAGATATTTCTCAACAACTTGAAGATTTGGAGATTTGTTCCAAGATTGAGACAGGTAACTCCAAATCTATTTATTGTCTATTTGTTAAGATGTATTATGTATTGTTATATCATAATTTATATTTTATTTTTCAGATGATTTAAGACCTTCAAGTTCCACCAACGTCATTCAAGAATAATTATTTTTCAATGCAAGTAAAATATTTGAAGTTACACTATGCTTTATCCAAACAATCTTAAAACGTCTTAAAACGGTACTAACTTTCAAGATGCTATTTTTCTTTGGTAGGAATTAAGAATGCAAGAGAGGGTTGGATAATTTAAAATTTTTAAATATTTTGTTGAATGTTGTAACTTTAGAATTGATTCATTTCATATCCTTTATATATTTATAGGTGATAATATGGATGCAATAGAGAGTTTGATATTTTTGATCTACAACTTCGAGTAGTAATTGTTTTATCATTTTAGGTCATACAAATTAAATTTTTAAAATTTTTTTTGGACCAACCCGAACCCTACCCGAAAATAGAGGGTTGGGTTGGGTTGGGTTGGGTTACTAATCCAACCAACCCGAACTTTTGGGTTGGGTAAAAAAAATCCTCCAACCCAACCCAACCCAACCCGGACCATGTACACCTCTACTTTTCATTGGTCGTTCTTATATCACCTATTTATTGATATTGAGTTTAGGTTTTCAATAACTATTCTTTGGTACGCTTTAATCTAGATTGAAATCTACAATTAATAAAATAAGTAAGTTATATTATGTATACATTAGATGAAAAATTATTAAATTAATAAGTAAGTTATATTATGTATACATTAGATGAAAAATTATTAAATTAATGAGTTCTAAAAAGAAATTTTATTTCGATGATTTTTTTGCAATTTCTTCTCTTGTTATTAAACTTGTAATCCTTCAATTCCTTTATGGGATAAGATCCACTCAAAAGTTTTGACACCACTTTGAAATAACATTCTTATAAGCTATATTTTTTTTATCAGACATAATGCAATCTATAAGATGTTGAGATGTAGCTTGAAGTATATTTTTGTATTTACCTTGTAAACCATATTATAAAGTGATTCAATAGCCTAGTGAGTTTTATGCCCAACAAAACGTCTAATTGAAAGAGAAAAAATAATAATAATTTCAATTATTAAAATATAAAATGAGTTCTAATATAAATACGAAAATACATCTATAATAAAAGAATAAGTACTACATATTACGTTTCTTTTGATATGAAACGAAGTAAGAATGTTATATTAATCAAGATATTCGGCTAAATATAAATTAAAACTAGTAAATAATCTTAAAATTATATTTACATAATATCTAATTAATTTTCTAATTTATTTTAAAATGTTAGTTTTACTTTGTTCTGATAAAAAAAATTTGTTAAACAGAGAAAAATATAATATATTAACAACGAATTTGAATATGATATATTGTAGCGTGACTCAAATATTATCGAAAAATAAAAATCTATATTTACATAATATCTAATTAATTTTCTAATTAATTTTAANCCAATTCCAACCTAAAAAAAAAAATCATATAAAAAATTACATTACATTTGATAAAACACTATAATTAATTTATATGAATAATTGCATTTTTTACTAGAAATTGATTATTTGTTCAATTCTGATAAATAATTGAAAATTTGTCAAACAGATAAAAATATAATATTAACAACGAATTTGAATATGATATATTCTAGCGTGACTCAAATATTATCGAAAAATAAAAATCTATTCATGATAACAGGGTCAATATAAAAAAACAATCCAATTTCAACATGGAAAAAAAAGTCATATAAAAAATTACATTACATTTTATAAAACTCAATAATTAACTTATATGAATAATTGCATTTTTTTACCCGAAATTGATTATTTGTACTGATAAATAACTGAAACTTGGTTGAAGCTAGATGTGGGGCGTGATTCAACTTCAAATAGATGATATGAAGAGTGCAAAACAAAAGTATGTAATTATTAATAAAACTATATAATTAATTTATATTAATAATTACATCTTTTAAACGATAAATGGATAAATAATTGAGAGTGGGTCAAAGTTGATGTGGGTTGTGACTCAATTTGAAATGGAGGGGATGAAGACAGCCGAACAAAAGTCTTCTATGTAAAAGTTTAATGAGTAATAAAACTATATAATTAATTTATATTAATAGTTATATCTGCTGACGATAAATTTATTATTTGTACGATTTTGATAAAAATTTGAGACGTGGGTCAGACTCGAAGTGATGCGTGGATTAGACGGCCATCATAATCGAAATTGTTGAACGACTCACCTAATATTGTTTGTTTCATTTGTTGTGAATCTCAAGTGCATTAGATTTATTAAATTTTCTTTCTGAAATAAAAATGAAGGGTTCACTTTCCATAAATGGAATAAAGGATGACAAGAATCTTGAAGCTAATGAAGAACAGAGATCAAAAAGTAAAGGAATGTCAAGGGACTCGGAGAAGGGAACGAAAGTAGTTTGTCTCGTTGAAAATTTATACAAAAATTACCCGTCGATTTATGAACAATATTTTCATCTTAGAGATGAAAAAGCACAATGATTAATATAACTATATAATTAATTTATATTAATAATTACATGTTGTTACGAGAAATGGATTATTTGACCGATCTTGATAAAGAATTGTGACATGGGTCTAACTAAGTGGTGCATGGATCAAACGGTACCAAAACGAAAATAGTTGAGCGGCTCTCCTAAATTAGTTTGTTTTAATGGTTGTGACTTTCAACTGCATTGAGGGACTCAAAGAAGGAAACAAAAGTTGTTCGTCTCGTTGAATATCTATACAAAAATTACCAATCGATATATGAACAATAGGGTCATCTTAATAGAGAGGAAGAGATGAATTCGGATGATGAGTTTTATCAAAACAGTTACCATACTCTCACTAAGAAGGAAATGATGAATTATTTTCGCGCCGTTGAAAAATTTGAGGTTTATTTTCTTTTAATTTTCCACTATTCAATCTTATTATATAAAATTGAAAGATTCGTCCAGATATATACAATGTTTTGATGTATTTGATTTTAGTAATGTCCTCAAAATTCCCTTGCATGACAAATGATATTGGCCCATACTTAAGATAGGTTTGAATCTCGGCAAATGAAGCTATCAAGTATTACAACAACGAAAATGTAATCGTTTTAACTCTCTTTTTGTGTTTTTTATTATGTGAAAAAATAAATGGTCATTTCTTCTTCTCGATATATATATTAATGTTTCTTTGTCATGTATGGATAGGGATCTAATTTCCCAAATGGTGCAGGGACATCTGAATTTCTCAAGATAACCTTCCTAGTAGGGGTGTACATGGTCCGGGTTGGGTTGGGTTGGGTTAGGTTGGGTTGAAAGATTTTTTTTTATCCAACCCAAAAGTTCAGGTTGGATTGGGTTCCAACCCTTTATTTTTGGGTTGGGTTCGGGTTGGTCTAAAAAAAATTTAAAAATTTAATTTGTATGACCTAAAATGATAAAACAATTACAACTCGAAAGCTTGTAGATTAAAAGTATCAAACTCTCTATTGCATTCATATTTGTAATGAATTAATTCTAAAGTTACCCATCTAATTAAATAGAAGGGATGAAGATTGCGGATCAAAATTTTATATTGATTAATAAAACTATATAATTAATTTATATTAATAATTACATTTTCGGACTATAAATGAATTATTTGTACAATTCTGATAAAAAAAAGTTGAAATGTGTGCGTGACTCGATTTGAAATTGAGTAGATGAAGACGGCAAAATAAAAGTATGCAATGATTAAGAAAACTATATAATTATTTATGTAATGATTAAGAAAACTATATAATTATTTATATTAATAATTAATCTTTTGACATTAAATGAATTATTTGAATGATAAAGAATTGAGACGTGAGTCAAACTTGAACTGAGGCGTGACTCAATTTAAAATGAAGCAGATGAAGGTTGTAGTCAACAATGATTAAAAAAATTATATAATTGATTTAAATTAATAATTACATTTTCTAATAAGAAATTAATTATTTGTACGATTTTGATAAAGAATTGGAACGTGGAGCTTTATTCAATTTGAAATTGAAGATGAAACAAAAGTGTGACATGATTAAAAAAAATTATATAATTAATTTATATTAATAATTACCTTTTTTGATCAGAAATGGATTATTTGCACGATTTTAAGAAAGAGATGAGATGTGGTTGTTATTCAAATTGAAACGGAGGGAATGAAGAATGCAAATTAAAAGTATATAATGATTAATAAAACTATATAATTATTTTATATAATGAGAAATGAATTATTTGTGCAATTCTAATAAAGAATTGAGATCTAGGTCGTGACTCAGTTTGAAATGCCGGGATAGAGTATGCACAACAAAATTTGCAATAATTAATAAAATTATATAATTAATTTATATTGATAATTATATTTTCTGACGACAAATTAATTATTTGTACGATTATAAAAAAGAATTGAGATATGAGTTAGACTAGAGGTGGGCTGTGACTCAATTTGAAATAGGGGAAATGAACCAGGGAGAACACAAGTCTATAATAATTAATAAAACTATATAATTAATTTATATTAATAATTACATTTTCTAACAAGAAAAAAATTATTTGTACGATTTTGATAAAGAACTAAAATATGAGTCTGTGACTCAATTTAAAAGGAATGGGATAAAGAATATGGAACAAAAGTATTACATGATTAATAAAACTATATAATTAATTTATATGAATAATTACATTTTTTTATGAGGGTTATTTGTACCCTTCTAATAAATAATTGAAACTTGTTCAAGCTTGACATGGGCGTGACTCAATTTGAAATATATGATAAGAAGACGGCAGAACAAAAGTATGCAATGATTAATAAAACTATATAATTAGTTTATATTAATAATTATATCTATCTATAATCTATCCCTGATCGAAAAGATTCGAATCTCGGCAAATGAAGCTAGTAAGTATTACAACAACGAAAATGTAATCCTTTTAAATCGTTAGTTATGTCAATTTTGTGTTCTTTATCATGTGAAAAAAGAATTTGTTATTTTCTCTCTATATTTCATCATGGTTTTTATCAGTTATTTATTAATGTTGATTTATGGGAATTAATTTTGAAGTGATAGATATTGTGAAGTGAATTATGGAGGGAACGTATACTGTATTACACGATACACTCCTCTAATTGATCTGAGCACATCTCTTAACACTTTAATGATCTCACATCCGTAAACACAATCTCTAAATTTCTACTTCGTATTGATGTTATATAATTTTTCTTTGAGAATTAAATGTATTGATCTTTTATTTAAATTTTATATTGTTTTTTTAGTATATTCGCGCAATACTAAAATTAATCTATATCTAAAATATTATTACTTATACCAAATTAATCTATATCTCAATCCCTCTCTTCTTTGAATTAATGGCGAATAATATAAACTTAATAGTTTTGGTATATTTTTTTCTCGTTTCGAACTTAGTTACGAGCATGACTTTGATAGTTTGTGTATATGTAGAACGAAAGAAATTTAATTTTAAGGTGGGAGAAATTTAAAACTAAATATTTATGGTGCAAATTTCAATCTTATTCTAACTAAGGAAAACAAATAATTATTTGTTTATCTTTGGGGTGGTGATATCTATAAGGATAATCAAGATCATGTCTACTCACAAATTTTTTTATAAAAATTTAAACAAACAATTTAAAGGAATTTTTTTTTTATTATTTTTTCTTCATAAGTTTAATCAAACTATTTTTTTTTTCTTTTTTTTAAACCTTCAAAGTTAAACCAAAGAAACAATTTTACCTACTTTTTCCTAGCCCTTATATTTATTGTTACTAAAATTTAGGTTAATTTGGATAAATAAATAAATAAAAAATTAAATTTTGAGTTTAGTATAATTAGCACTTGAGTTACAGTTGTATGATAAAATTTAGGAAGAATTCTAACGGTTGAATATTTAGATGTTAGTAGAGAAATAGTAATTTAAAATAATTTTATTTAATAGATAGCAATATTATTTCACCTCCGAATTCGGGTGGCTGGATCATAGAATTTATGTTGAAATATGGTCAATATTACCGTCTCTTACTCTTAGGATGCTAATTCTTGTAGCTGGATCATAGCTATGATTTATGTTGAAATATGGTCAGTATTAACGTCTCTTCCTCTTCGGGTCTGTTTAATCTCAACAAGCCAATTTTATGACAAGAGTTTAGTTTCATGAGGAGGGTTCAACAATTTTTTTTATGGTGCAGAAATCGTGAATGGAATGACGGAAGAAGAATAATAACTAGAATGACAGGAGAAGAATAATCTAACTACTCGAAAATATTCTATAATTATTTATACTTGATATTCTATGTCCTTGCATTCTAATCGAAATTTATGTTTACTATATTTAAACATACCATTAATTTTATAGATCAACCCTTTTAATATAAAAGAAGAGTGCAACTCAAACAAAATGATATTAATACCTTGAAACAAACAAAATTAAACCTCCATATTCTCATTGATTAGAGAACAACATTTCTTTCTACATCTACTCTAGATTAAACCAAAATATAACCTTCCTTTTTTTTCTCTATCCCTCCTTTCTTTATTATCATGATAATCTTTCTAACAAATACATACAACCTACATGAGGATTAACAAAGTCTTATTTACCTTTCCATAACCTCCATCCCCCATTCTTCCCCCACAAATTCTTGATCATCCCATATTTTTTACCATTATCATCCTTTCCATAACCCACAATCAAAACAACATGTCAATGAAAAATGTCTTTCTTTGCTAATTCGGTGCGATAAGAAAAGAAAAAAAAAATAGGTTACTCCTTAATCAGCTAAAATAATAATCTTTCACCATATTATTTTATTTATTAAAACAATTTTTCTTTACTTACTTTTGTCAAACATTTTAGCTCATCAATCATTCTTATACTACTAGTTTCTTGATATTGAGTTTAGTTTTCAATAACTATTCTTTGGTACGCTTTAATTTGGATTGAAATCTACCATTAATAAAATAAGTTATATTATGTATGCATTAAATGAAAAACTATTAAATTAATGAATTCTAAAGAGAAATCTTACTCTGTGATTTCTGTGCAATTTCCTCCTTTGTCATTAAACTTTAACTTAGCAATTCCTTTTATGGGATAAGATTCAATCAGAAACTTTTGCAACACATAAGGAATAGTATTCTTCTAAGCTATATTTTTTGAATTAGAGATACAGTAATCTATAAGATGTCGAGGTGCAACTTGGAGTATATTTTTGTATTGACCCTTGTAAACGATGTTATAAAGTGATTCAATAGCCGAGTGGCACTTATGCCAAACAATAATCTAATTGAAAAAAAAAACATAATTTCAATTATTAAAATATAAAATAAATCTTATTATAAATATGAAAATACATTCATAACGAAAGAATAAGTAATACATGCTACATCTCTTGATTTGGAATGGTAGTAACAATGTTATGTCAATCAAGATATTCTGCTAAATAAAAATTAAAACTAATAAATAATTCTAAAATTATATTACTATGGCTCATATTTGAGTTTTTGTATTTATTTCATTCATAATTTTTTAAAATTAAACTAATTTATCACTAGTTTAGTTTAAAAGGCAAATTTTTGTGATAAAAAAAATTTTGTTAGACAAAAAAAAAAAGATAATATATTAACCGAGTATGATATATTTTAGCGTGACTAAAATATTATCGAAAAAATAAAAATTTATTAATTATGATAAGGTCAATATGAAAAAACAATCCAATTTGAGTGAAAAAAAATAAATTAATTCTTTGGTTTTCACTTTAGTTTCTCTGGTTTGCCTTATTTTTTCTACAAACTCTCCTGAGTTTCATGAATGGATTTAACTACAAAAAAAAAAGGAATAATAACAAAATTTAACAAGTTTCATTTCTATTTTTATTTATAGAATTTGATATTTAGTCTCAACTATATTAACAAGAAAAGAGAAGGGAAAACAAAAATGAGGAATGATATAAGAAAACAAAAAAGAAATGAAACTAATACATCTAGTGTCATTGAAAACACATCTCATAAAGAAAAAGTAAAAGAAAAAACAGAAAAGGGGAAACTACTTGCAAGCAAGAAGAAAATAATGAAATGAGATGAACAAGAACAAGAAGAGATGAATCCCCTCCCTACGAGCAAGCAGAAGCGGAAGCTCCGTGAGAGTAAGCGAAAGAGAATGAAATGAGATGAACAAGAACAAGAAGAGATGAATCTCCTCCCTATGAGCAAGCAGAAGTGGAAGCTCCCTTCTAGCAAGCGGAAGAGAAGGATCACAGAGAAAAAATGAATGATATAAGAAAATAAGAAAAGAAATTGAACCAATACATCTGTAGTTGAAAACACATTCCAAAAATAAGAAGAGATGAATGAAATGAGACATATCTTGAACCGTTGTAGCTTAGATTTAGGCAAGAACAAGAAGAGATGAATCTCCTCCCATGTGGAAAATAAGAAAAGAATGAGAGTCCAAAGGAATAAAATGAAAAGGGAGGAAACTCCGTCACATCTTGCAAGAAGAAGTGGAAGCTACTGAGAGGGAGCAAAATTGAAGGAAAACAGTTAAAAAAAATGAAAAGGAGGAGAAAGAAGTATGAAATCTATTAATTAAAATAAGTAAAGAGGGAGGAGAGATGAACCTGATCTGAAGCTGTACCAATGTAAAAAAAAATGATGAAAATAGAGAATAGTGAAAGAGAAATGGCTAGAAAGATTGAATGAGCTACAACTTGACAAAAAGTTGAGAGAAGTGACCGCTGAACAATGTAAGAAGAGAAAAATTATTTTGATTCTCTCTCACAAACCAAATTATTTTGATTCTCTCTCACAAATGACCATGATGAACAGCTAGAACTTGACAAAAGAGTTAAGAGAAGTGACTACAAATTATTTTGATTCTCTCCCACAAACCAAATTATTTTGATTCTCTCTCACAAACGACCATGAACTGAAATTAGGCGAACACAACACCATGAACTGAAGTTAGTAATTAGGCGAACACAACACTATGAACTGAAATTAATCTTTTTCACAACTTTCATATGATCTCTTTGATTGAAGGAAGGGGGAGTATATAGCACAAAATGGTTTGACACCTTTGCAGCTTAAGTATATATTTGAAGTTGAGTATGACCGTCTATAAGATGTACAGGTGTAGCTTGAAGCATGTTTTTGTATTCACCTTGTAAACGATGTTGTAAATGATTCAATAGCCTCTGCTATGGCCCATTAACTGTATAATGGTAAGAAAAAAAAACAGAATTTTAATTATTAAAATGCAAAATAAATCTTAATATAAATATGAAAATATATGTATAATAAAAAAATAATTAATACTTCTTGTATTCTGTTAGATCTGGAATTGGAGTAAGAATATTAGGTTGAAACCAATCAAAATATTCTTTATCCAATTTTAAATCAAAATTAGGTAAATAATCCTAAAATTGTATTTCAATGTACAAATTTTCATCAATTCAATGATTTTATCAACTAATATGTAGGTTACATGTTCGATTCACGTTAACAGCACCAAGGGAGGATTGTTGAGGATTATTGGGAATGAGTCCTACATTGGTTAATTCAGTAGAAGATCATGAATTTATAAGGGAGAAATACTATCTCCATTGGTTGGAGGTCTTTTAGGTAGCCCAATGCATCCAACAAAGAAGAAAAATATTTTTATAGAATAAATTTAACAAATAAAGATTATAGTTGAATTTAAAAAAAAATATGGTTGCATGATCAAACTCGTTCTAGGTGATTGGTTGGTAAAAATCTAAAAAGATTATAGATGAATTTTGTTAATTTCTTTTAGATAAATTTTAAAGAAATATGGTTGCATGATCGAACTCAATACTTGTGGTGATTGGTTGGAATAGAAGGACGGGTGGTGATTAGTTTAATTTTATAAGTATCTAATTTAGAGTTTCCTTATTATATTAGGATTTACAAGTTTCCAGTTTCCTTATTTTCAAATTAGGATTTACAAGTTTCATGAAGTACCTAACTTTTACATGTTTCATGTTTCCTTATGATAGGCGTGAACTAGTAGATTATAAGCATGAACTGGCGGGACCGGGTACTCAATGTGTATGCTCGTTTAAACTCTAAGGTGATGAAAAGCTATATGAAGTAAAAGAATAAAAAAGGAGCGAAATAGATTTTGGAATTCATTGGAACAGATTGAAATGGAAACCAGTTCGATGAGATCATTAGTCTTGGATGTATCTTCTTGAAAGAAAAAAAAAGTCGACTATTTCAATGGACACCATATCTAAGTCCATGAAAACAAGAAGTATTATAAGACTCTTTAATTACATGTCACCAATGTACGGAAACATGTAAATGATCCTTTAGATCATTTTACAAGATATATATCCAGAATGATGAACACCGGTTGATATGCAGAACAATGAACATTGATTTACACTAAGCTAACAAAAAAGGTAGAACTAATGGGTGCAAACAAGATCTAGAATTGTCTCCATATAACTAACACCATCTTCTCTCTTCTCTCTAGATGTTTTTCTTCTCTCATTCTCTCAAAATTTTAGGCATCTCTCTCCTCTGCCTTTGCTCCTTTATAGATTTGGTAATCTCAAGAGGTTGGCTGATGAGACGGATCAGCCATCAATTGAGCAACAATAACGCCATCAATAGAGACTTAAGTGAGACTCGAGGTGTGGCGTGATTCAGTATTGATTAATAATACTATATAATTAATTTATATTAATAATTACATTTTTTTATTATAAATGAATTATTTGTACAATTCTAATAAAATAATTGAAACGTGGGCGTAACTCATTTTAAAATTGAGTGGATGAACACTACAAAACAAAAGTATGCCAGGATTAATAAAACTATATAATTAATTTATATTAATAATTAGTAGCTAACCATATCAATAAACTCAATCTCTAAATTTCTACTTGGCAGTATGTTATATAATTTTCATTTCATAATTGAATTAAATATATTGATCTTTTTGTTTGAATTTTAAAATTAATCTATATCTAAAATATTATTACTTAATAATTGCAAAATAATTATAGAAAATCATTAATATTATTATTTGATACCATACTTATTCACTCTTCTACCATCTCTATCTTTCTTCTTATTAGTTGGAGAACAACATTTTTTTTTCCACATTTTCTCTAAATTAAACCAAAACATAATATTTTTTTTTCTATTTATTATCTGATAAGATAATCTATCTAACAAATACATAAGACTTACCTGAGTATTAACAAAGTCCTACTTATCATCCTATAACCTCCTTTTCCCGTTCTTTCCCACAAATTCTTGATTATCTAATATTTTTTATTATTATCATTTCTTCATAACCCACAACCAAAATGCTAATGAAAAACTGTTGTCTTCCTTTTGCTAATTCTACACTAAAAAAAGAAAATAATATATTACTTCTTAAATAACTAAAATAATCAATAATTCTTATATTACTGGTTTCTTCTTAATGAGTTTAGGTTTTCAATAACTATTCATTGGTACGCTTTAATCTAAATTGAAATCTACCATTAAGAAAATAAGTAAGTTATATTATGTATATATTTAATGAAAGATTATTAAATTAATGAGTTCTAAAAATAAATCTTCCTTCCGTAATTTCTTTGCATTTTCATGTTTGTCAAACTTGTAATTTTTGTTTAGCAATTCTTTCCTGGGATAAAATCCACTCGAAAGCTTTCCTAACACATGAGAATAATATTCTTCTAAATTATATTTGTTGGATTTGGAAGAACACAATTGTAACACATAAAGAATAACATTCTTCCATAATTTCAAGTTATATTTTTTGGATTTGGGATAATGCAATCTATAAGATGTTGAGATGCAGCTTGAAGTATATTTGTGTATTGACTCTTGCAATCTATCAAATGTAAAGCTGCATCTTGAAGTATATTTTTGTAGTGATTCTTGTAAAAGGGTGTTATAAAGTGATTCTTGTAAAAGGGTGTTATAAAGTGATTCAATAGCCCAGCACCATTATGCCCAACAACAATCTAATTAAAAGAAAAAAAAAAAACCAATATATTTTAATTATTAAAATAAAAAAAATAATACATATTACATCACTTTTGATTTAGATTTGGAACTGGAGTAACAATCTGATTTGGAACTCGAGTACCAATGTGATGTCAATCAAAATATTCTATTAAATAAAAATTAAAACTAGTAAATAATTTTAAAATTATATTTACATAATATCTAATTAATTTTCAAATTTACTCTTATTCAGGTTTGAGTTTTTATATTTAATTAATTCATAATTTTTTCAAATTAAACTAATTGCATTAATTTATTTGAAAAGGCAAGTTTTACTTGATGTGATAAACCAAATTTGTTAAACAAAAAAAGATAATATATTAACAACAAATCTGAACATTATATATTTTAGCGTGACTCAAATATTATTGAAAAATAAAACAAAATTTCATTATGATCGTGTCAATATGAAAAAACAATCCAATTTCAATTCTAAGAAAATTATTTTATTCAACCAATATTTTATCTTCCCTTCCCTTTATTTGTTCTCTGATTACTCATGAGTTTCATCAATCCATTTAACAAGAAAAAAAGTTATAGTAACAAAATTTACCAAGTTCCATTTTCATTTCCATTTCCATTTCCATTTCCATTTCCATTTCCAGAATTTGATCCGTTTGATATTTAGTCTTAGTTACAAAAAGGAAAACAAAAATGAGGAATGATATAAGAAAACAAGAAATGAAATGAATATATCTAATGTCTTGAAAAAACATTAAAGCAGGAAAGGGGAAGCTCTCTGCAACCAAGAAGAAAAGAATGAAATGAGATGAACAAGAACAAGAAGAGATGAATCCCCTCCCTGCAAGTGAGAGAGAATGTAATGAGATAAACAAGAACATTAAAAGATGAATCCCCTGCGTGCGAGTAAGCAGAAGTAGAAGCTCCTTGCGAGCAAGCAGAAGAGAAGGACGACAGAGAAAAAAACGAATGATATAAGAAAATAAGAAAACAAATTAAACGAATCATCTGATGTCGTTGAAAACACATTCCAAAAGCAATAAGAGATGAATGAAATGAGACGTACTTTGAGCAGTCGTAGCTTTGGATTTAGGCAAGAACAATAAGAGATGAATCCCCTCCCCTGTGACAAATAAGAAAAGAATGAGAGCCAAAACGGAATAAAATGAAAAGGGGGAGGAAACTCCGTCCCATCTGGCGAGAAGATGTGGAAACTCCCTGCGAGTGAGCGAAATATAAGGAAAACAGAGAAAAAATAAAAAGGAGGAAGAAGTATGGAAATTACAAGTTAAAATAAGCAAAGAGGGAGGAGAGATGAACCTGATCCGGAAACTGTGCCAATTGTTAAAAGAAGAATGATGAAAAGGGCGAACATGAAGAAGAAATAGTGTAGGAGAAAGATGAAAACAGCTCCCCAAAAAAGGTGACTATGGAAGAAGGTAAGAAACAAAAAAACTATTTTGATTCTCTCCCACCAACCATCCTGAGGTGAATATGGAAGAATGTAAGAAACAAAAAACTATTTTGATTCTCTCCCACAAATCATCATGATGACCATTCCGCATATAAGTTAGTAACTAGGCCAACACAAAATTGTGAACTGAAATTATTTTTTTCCACAACGGTTAAGGATATTTAATATTAAGTTATATTTTATCATATATATCATATTTGATATTTTATTATAAAGCTATATTAGTCTTCCTCTTCCTAGGTATCTTTCCATTTATTGTTATTTCCATTTATTATTCTTTCCTTCTTGTAATTTATTGGATTATAAATAAGACAACTTTCACACCATTTAGGTGTGGTGGATTAATCAAACATTCTTAACAACTTTCACCTAATCAAACCTCCTCTCAAGGAAGGATGAGTATATGGCACAAAATGGCTTGACACCCTCTATTGCTATCAAAATGCAAGCGCAACAGCGTGTTGCTCGACAATCCCCACGTCGAAGCAACGATTTGAGAATCTCTTCTGAAAATAGTTAAGACCAGTTCCACCACACATGCATGGATAGCCACAATGCTATTGTCCATCTCGGCTTCTTTTATTAGAAACTCAATAAAGTAGTGTATGAAAGTGGGTAAATTTTGGCTTGAATTAATTGCCTGTTTTAGGTCGAACTTGACGACTCCTGAATTGTAAAATATAATGATTGAAGTGTTCGAAAGAACACATAACTTAAAAATGGTTTTTAGTTACAATAGAGACTAACAATGCATTTTATATGCCGCTGCTTCTGCGGGTGGACAACCCTTCCCTCTTTTGTAATAATGTGGATAAATACATATCTCGGGTTGGCATCGAATTCACCTTATCCAAAATGGTGATCAAATATTTCAGGACCAATGTTGTACGGGCTAAGTTGCTAAAAAAAGTTCCCGAAATACTTATCATACCTCTTACATGTTCATCAACTTCATGGGCTTGTCCCCCAATTAATAATTATATCTTAGGACTATAACTGGATTATTTGTACAATCACTACAACAAATAATGAATACAATAACATACGAAAAACGCTATCATAGACTTTTTATAGCATTTTTCATACGTCGTGACAGCCCATGTTATTAAAAGTCTAGGACTTTTTATAGCGTTTTTTTATAGCTATAATATATGCTATAATATAGTATAAAACTATAGCTTATATACATTTAACGCTATAATATAGTATTCATAGCTTTAATCTTATGCTAACAATGTCATTTGATCATTTATTATTTAATTATCATTTTATTAATTATATTTTGATAAAAAAAAAAAAAAATCTATTCATGTATTCATTTTTAACTAAATCCACACATAAACAATTCATGGCAAGTTAAATATTGTAATTTCCATTCACAATTGAAACTTCATCATCTATTTACATTACAAAATGAGTATTTAGTAACTTCAAACAATACAAAATAAAGTATTCTCCATTATTTGGTTCGATGCTCGATTGTCTTTGGGATTGCTTCATGCCTTTGTATTGTAAGTCTTCTATCACCTTCCATTTCCTATAAATAACCAATAACCCAATAAAAAGAAGGTAGCATGTGTACCTCTATATGTGTAGGTCATAGGCTTCTCGCTCCTTCCTCGTGCTAACCTTCTAGTACTGAGAATTTTTTCTAGGTCTATCTACAAAAAAAAAAAAAAAAGTTCCAATGGACTAACCTTACTCTATTTCATAACTTTGAGAGAATTTTAAGCAGCATAGGGCGGTAAACAAGCTCTCAAAACCATCACCTATGATATGCAATGTATTCTAAAAAATATGANCCTGTTCGTCGGCAAGGGAGGTAATCATCACAAGCTGACTGGCATCTCTACTTCATCCCGAGACTCAAGGCTAATATTGTGAGCTTGGGTCAACTCGATAAGACCGGCTGCCACATTTCCATCAAGCGCGGGCTACTTAGGATCCGCGATGATCGACGACGGTTGCTCACGCAAGTTCGGTGCACGGCAAACCGCCTTTACATCCTAAAGTTGGAGATAGAGCAACCAGTCAACCTCTCGGCCAGGTACCGGAAGATGGAAGATCTATTAGGAAGAGGTGAACCACCTGGACTGGCGGCGCGCCAACTGGAAGAAGAGGCGGCCAGGTACCCGAGGATGGAAGACCTATTAGGAAGAGGTGAACCACCTGGACTGGCGGCGCGCCAACTCGAAGAAGAGGCGGCCAGGTACCGAAGGATGGAAGACCTATTAGGAAGAGGTGAACTACCTGGACTGGCGGCGCGCCAACTCGAAGAAGAGGTGGCCGAACAAGACGTGGAGTTTGGAGAACATGCCGCCAGGGACACCAAGCCATAGGGCTCAAAACGGAGTTCAAACGAAATAAGGTCAATATACCACAGGTTTTAGGAGGAGATGGCCAAATGAAGCTTAGTGTTTGAAATGGCTCTCCAAGAACTCTGAGGGCCGAAGCAATCTATTGAGAGAGATGGCATAAGGCCTTCTCCGCTTGTTTTTAAGCATAAACCAGTGCTTGACATCCTAATTGGAGTGCTATCATTGTCATGAGTCCATCGACTAGAGATGGAGCAATTACCCATGAAAATATCTTTGTTGTCATTTGAGACTTGGATGCATTGGCCACTTTGTGGATGGTATATAACATACGAGAACGATGCATTGGAATTTGGATCTGTGCACCGTAAAAAAATGTCTTATACACTTGTTATAGATCCATATATTCAAAATCGTTAATATATTTATACTTACCTTGCAACATAGTCTGCAATAGTTGAAACTTCTGGACAAAGTTAGGATTTTTAATTTGAGTCCAATTGGAGTCGAGAACTCCAAAAGTTTCTGCCGGCCCTACTTGACCTTCCCTATAATAGTAGCTACCTTGCCAAGTCCATAATGCCCAATCTAAATCTTCTTGTGCAAGATGAGCTGTGAAGCAAATCATGAACCGATTTTCTGCATTGTTAACCTCTCTCTGATCAAACCCATATTCGCTGACAAACAAAGGAAATGGGTTTGGTCCTTNTATTGAGAGAGATGGCATAAGGCCTTCTCCGCTTGTTTTTAAGCATAAACCAGTGCTTGACATCCTAATTGGAGTGCTATCATTGTCATGAGTCCATCGACTTGAGATGGAGCAATTACCCATGAAAATATCTTTGTTGTCATTTGAGACTTGGATGCATTGGCCACTTTGTGGATGGTATATAACATACGAGAACGATGCATTGGAATTTGGATCTGTGCACCGTAAAAAAATGTCTTATACACTTGTTATAGATCCATATATTCAAAATCGTTAATATATTTATACTTACCTTGCAACATAGTCTGCAATAGTTGAAACTTCTGGACAAAGTTAGGATTTTTAATTTGAGTCCAATTGGAGTCGAGAACTCCAAAAGTTTCTGCCGGCCCTACTTGACCTTCCCTATAATAGTAGCTACCTTGCCAAGTCCATAATGCCCAATCTAAATCTTCTTGTGCAAGATGAGCTGTGAAGCAAATCATGAACCGATTTTCTGCATTGTTAACCTCTCTCTGATCAAACCCATATTCGCTGACAAACAAAGGAAATGGGTTTGGTCCTTCCTAACAAATTCAGCATGTTCTACAAAGTCATTGAAAATATTTGCACAAATATTATTTAGTGGTTGGTTTATAAATTTACTCTCTGGATCTCCACTAAACGAAAACAACTGCACTTCAAAAACTTGTTGTCTAAGGTGCTTACATCAAAGGGCTTCTCTTTTAAGGATCAAAGATCATTATCAAAATTTAGGCCCGAAAATTCAAATTTCTGATCTCTTAGTGAATGGAACATATGTTTTATTTAAGTTGAGTTATGTTTGTATCAACAAAAATTAAAATAATATTAGTTCATTCCATAATCGATTTTCTATTATAGGTTGGATATCCAATTTCTATTATTTATCTTGAACTCAATATTGTTCTCATTTTGATGGTTTTTATTTCAAATTCGATTTCTGTTTTCAAATAAGTGTATTACGTCTAAAATTATAGATCAAGTGTAACAGATCTAAAATTATGGATTAGATAAGTGTAACGGATCTAAATTATTGACGACAAATATGTAAGCGGGTTAAAAAGATATCTCAATTTTTTAAAGAAATTTAAATTTAAAGTTAGAAAGAAAAAAATAAAATAAAATAAAAATAAAAATGTGAAATTAAAAAGTGATAAAGGGAAACAATACAGTGAAACATACCAAACAAAAACAATAATACGTAAATTATTTATTAAAAAACAAACCACCAATATCCCTACTCCTCGGACCATAATATTTTAATTATTAAACCATAATATTTTAATTATTTAATAATCTAAATCATAAATTCAAATTTTTAATTCAAAATTCGTTTAATTAATAAAATTACCTTCTTTCAAAATTACTTTTTAACTTTTTTATTCTAAAATTTTTTTAATAATATTTTAAAAATATCTTTTAATTAAAAAAAATGTTATTAATACCCTTCAGATTTTTTTTTTTAAAATACCCTTAATGGTATAAAAAAAATAATAATTCCATAAAAAAAAACTCATTGTAAGAGTATTTTAGAACTTTTTCGGATATTATTAAAAAAAAAAACCGATAGAAATACTTAGAATTTAAAATTTAAGAGTTTCGACTAATTTACTTTATAATCGTGCATTAATAAACTTAAAATACAAAATATTTATACATTGAATTTGGAAAATTTTTAATTTTTAAAATTAAAAATTTATAATGAAAATTAATACAATAAACTAACAATTTCTCTAAAATGCATAGGCAATAACAAATTAAATTTTTTTAAAAAATAGTGAAAATTAAAAAGATTCCTCACATCCCTCCACATTTATTAAAAAGACATTTTTTTTAATGAATAAAATGAGCTTTTTTATTTTTATTATTATTTTTTTTAGTAAATTAAAATGGAATCTTTTTCTTTAACTAAGCCCATTTTTTACAGATCGAGATTCTCATCCCTGCCATACACACGTCAGTTTTTATTTTTCTGACAAAATAAAAAATTAATACAAATATTTTCTTTAAATAAAAATTTAATGTAACATTTATTTTTTAAAAAAAAAAACAAATATTACATCATATGTGACGGAGGAGTTTTGTATTTATCTTTTAGAACAATTAGAGCTGCTTTAACAGTTTAACTAATGTCTATTTTTTGGAAATACAATGAACCAGAAAATATGACAGAGTTATTAACCACAATAATATATTTTATTTTAAGTTAATCAATAAATTAATTAATTAAAATAAGCTTAAAATATTCTTGATTTATATTATGAAATAAACTTAGGGGAAAAAAACATTAAAGAACTGATTTTATATTATTAAATAAATTATATACGCCGAAAAAAACATTAAACAACTCTATAACAAAGTAGATGATGTTGTTCATAAAGATCAACATCTTTCTTAGTGTGTGGTCGTTCATAAATATTTGTCAGATCCACCTTTTAATATTCATTTAATAGACTGATTTATTTTTGAATTTATAGTTGTTCAGTATACACTCATAAACCGTGTAAGTTTAGATACTACCTGAAAATGCTAAAAATAACATAAAATTGAAGGGTATATTAGAAAAATAGTGGATGAAAAAAATAGGTAGATATTAGGATGAGAAATAGGAGCATAGGTAGAGCCATTTTGTTGTGCTAGATGCACTTTATAAATTTGGCTTCAACCTACTAACTTTTACTTTCAATAAACATTCATCTCTTTAACAGACACGGTAACAACCTAAGCCTACTGCTTGTAAACGTAAGTTCATCGTGAGGTTGATAGCAATACGTAACAGGCTAAAACGAACAATATCTGCTAGCGGTGGGTTTGGGTTGTTACAGACACTTTCTTATTAGATTCTACTATTTTCAAACTGTTATATATGTATGCATATAAGTGTTTTCTGTTATATATATTGAATTATCGTGATATTGTGCATACTTTAAAAATTATAATTTTTGAATGTTCCACCCTTTTGAGTTCATAGAAACTTAAGACAATTACCTATTTGTGTGCATGAGATTTATAATAATTGCCTATTTATATGTATAAGGGTTATATTTGACGGTATATATTTTGACCTTTGGGTCAATTACCAATCAGTGTGCTTGAAAATTATACCCACCTCTATGTGATATAGCCTTGTAACAAACATATATCCGTGTTCATGATTGTACCAATGTGTTGTGTTTTGATGAAAACTGTTCTTCTGTGTTCTTTTGTGTTCATAGGAGTTGATTACTTTTTTTTTTTAACGATTTTGGGTCTCTTGATTTTGCAATATTTTTTGTATGTCTAACCTCAAATACAAGAAATCAATATTATTAATTTAAGTAAAAATAAATAAATTATTAAATAAAAAAAATATTTGTGTAATTAAATAAATAAAAGTGGATTTTTATTTATTTCTCTTTACTTATCAAAAAAGATAACCAAATAATTGACACCCTTGAAATGAAAGTCGAGATTGGATGAGCGAGACTATTCATTGTTAACGATAAAACGTTTCGTTAACAAAGAAGTCGTTATCAGTTTCAAACAACGACAGTGACGCAGTGTCAATAATTCACATCAGTATATTATCAATCACGTCATTTCACCATCCAGTGAACCAATAATTTGTTGATGATTATTGAGAGGTAATAGTCTCAAATGGACTAATTAAGAGATAATTAAGAGAAAAATGAGGATGGATTTATATAAGTAAAAAATAAGAAAACTTTTTAAAAAGTGGTAAATAAAATGGGAAGGTTGGTAAGGAATAAAAGGGAGATTATGTTAAGAGAGAAGTGGGAGTAGCAGTCGCAAGGGAGGCGCATAGGGAAGAAGAAAGGATGAAGTGTCAAACATGCAGAAACGGCCCAGGGGAAAAGTGAAAGGACGAGAGGGAAAAGTGTGTGGAGTAAAGAGAGAGAGAGAATGGGAGAGTCAAAGATGTTAGTAACTAAGGGTATACATAGTCCGGATTGGGCCCGGTTGGGAGATTTTTTTGACCCAATCCAAAAGTTCGGGTTGGTTAGATGGGTAACCCAACCCGACCCAAAAATTTTCATAACCCAATCCTCTCTTTTCGGGTTGGGTCGGGTTGGGTTCTCTGGTTGCTAATTTTTTTTCAAGTTTTTTAAAATTTTTTTATTTATTCACCATTCATAATTATTCGATATAATCTTAGATAAAAAATATTAAAACTTCACAACAAACTCAAATCAATTTATAATTATTAAAAAAAACAAATTCATTCATCGATAACAATAAAAAAGAGAGTAACATCTCAACATTATTTAACAAAAATTAATTAATCTAAATAAAATAGAAGGATAGATTATGAAATTAAAAAATGATGGAAAGAAATAGTTTAAATAAACAACGTATAACAAAAAAAAAGTGTAAAGATAAATTATAAAATTAAAAAACAATATAAATGATTAATTTAAAGAAACTATATATACAATAAAAATACCTTCAAAATCATATTAAATAACCTATCATAAATCATGTTTTTAAATTAAAATAAAACTTAAAAGTGTGATGTGTTAGTTTATTCCTATTATAAACGATGAACGATGTATTTAAAATAGTATAGAATGAATAAATAGATATTATCATATTAAATAACCTATGATTAATCATCTTTTTAAATTAAAACAAAACTTAAAAAGTGTGATTTTTTAATTTATTCCTATTATAAACCATGTATTTGAAAATAGTATAAAATAAATAAATAGATATTATCATATTAAATAACCTATGATAATCAAGGTTACTTAATCTATCATAAATCATGTATTTAAATTAAAATAAAACTTAAAAAGTGTGATTTTTTAGTTTATTCCTATTATAAATAATGTATTTAAAAATGGTATAAAAGGAATAAATAGATATTTGTTAATTAAATATTGAGGTGAGATAATTTTTTTGTTAATTTATTTACCTTACAAATGATGTGGGCAAAAATAATAGAAAATATTGAGGTTATTGAGGTGAGGTAATTTTCCTATTATAAATAATGTATTTAAAAATGGTATAAAAGAAATTAATAGTTATTTTTAAATGGTATAAAAGGAATAAATGGATATTTGTTAATTAAACAAAATGAAATATTGAAGTGAGGCAATTTAGATAATTTTTTTTTTGTTAATTTATTTACCCTACTAATGTGGACAAAAATAATAGGAAATATTGAGGTTTTTGAGGTGAGGTAAAGAATAAATAGATATTTATTAATTTAACCAAATGAAATAGTGAGGTGAGGTAATTTTATGTCTTTTTTTAAAATAATAGCCTACAAGGGCAAAAATAATAGGAAATATTGAGGTTATTGAGGCGAGGCAAGGAATAGATAGATATTTGTTAATTAAACAAAATAAAATATTGATGTGAGGTAATTTTTTTTTTTTTACCCGCAAATAATGTGTGTAAAAATAATAGAGGTATTTTTTTTGTTAATTTATTTACACTACAAATAATGTGAGTAAAAATAATAAAAGTATTTTCTTTTTATTTATTTACATTACAAATAATATGGGCAAAAATAATAGACCTATTTTTTTTTTTTTGTTAATTTATTTACCTTACAAATAATAGGAAATATTGACATTATTGGGTTGGGGTGAGGTAAATAATAAATAGATATTTGTTAATTAAACAAAATGAAATATTGAGGTGGGATAATTTTAGGTAATTTTTTTTGTTTAAAATAATGTGGGCAAAAATAAATAATAGAGGTAATAAATAGATATTTGTTAATTAACAAAATGAAATATTGAGGTGAGATAATTTTAGATAATTTTTTTTTGTTTATTTACCCTATAAATAATGTGGGCAAAAATAAATAATACAGTAATAAATAAATATTTGTTAATTAAACAAAATAAAATTAGATAATTTTAGATAATTTTTTTTACAAAAATAAATAATAGAGGTAATAAATAGATATTTGTTAATTAACAAAATGAAATATTGAGGTGAGATAATTTTAGGTAATTTTTTTTTGTTTATTTACCCTATAAATAATGTGGGCAAAAATAAATAATACAGTAATAAATAAATATTTGTTAATTAAACAAAATAAAATTAGATAATTTTAGATAATTTTTTTTACAAAAATAAATAATAGAGGTAATAAATAAATATTTGTCAATTAAACAACAATGAAATAAATAAATATTTGTTAATTAAACGAAATGAAATAAGAAAATTTTAGGTTTTTTTTTTTTTTATTATTTTTTTTTTTTTATATTTACACCATAAATAATGTGGACCAAAATAAATAATAGATAATTTTTTTTATAAATATTTGTTNTTTTGTGTTCATAGGAGTTGATTACTTTTTTTTTTTAACGATTTTGGGTCTCTTGATTTTGCAATATTTTTTGTATGTCTAANTTAATTAAACTAAATGAAATAAATAAATATTTGTTAATTAAACGATAAGGCCATTTTAATAAATAAATATTTTTAAATTTTAGGTTTTTTTTTTTTTTTTTNTAACCTCAAATACAAGAAATCAATATTATTAATTTAAGTAAAAATAAATAAATTATTAAATAAAAAAAATATTTGTGTAATTAAATAAATAAAAGTGGATTTTTATTTATTTCTCTTTACTTATCAAAAAAGATAACCAAATAATTGACACCCTTGAAATGAAAGTCGAGATTGGATGAGCGAGACTATTCATTGTTAACGATAAAACGTTTCGTTAACAAAGAAGTCGTTATCAGTTTCAAACAACGACAGTGACGCAGTGTCAATAATTCACATCAGTATATTATCAATCACGTCATTTCACCATCCAGTGAACCAATAATTTGTTGATGATTATTGAGAGGTAATAGTCTCAAATGGACTAATTAAGAGATAATTAAGAGAAAAATGAGGATGGATTTATATAAGTAAAAAATAAGAAAACTTTTTAAAAAGTGGTAAATAAAATGGGAAGGTTGGTAAGGAATAAAAGGGAGATTATGTTAAGAGAGAAGTGGGAGTAGCAGTCGCAAGGGAGGCGCATAGGGAAGAAGAAAGGATGAAGTGTCAAACATGCAGAAACGGCCCAGGGGAAAAGTGAAAGGACGAGAGGGAAAAGTGTGTGGAGTAAAGAGAGAGAGAGAATGGGAGAGTCAAAGATGTTAGTAACTAAGGGTATACATAGTCCGGATTGGGCCCGGTTGGGAGATTTTTTTGACCCAATCCAAAAGTTCGGGTTGGTTAGATGGGTAACCCAACCCGACCCAAAAATTTTCATAACCCAATCCTCTCTTTTCGGGTTGGGTCGGGTTGGGTTCTCTGGTTGCTAATTTTTTTTCAAGTTTTTTAAAATTTTTTTATTTATTCACCATTCATAATTATTCGATATAATCTTAGATAAAAAATATTAAAACTTCACAACAAACTCAAATCAATTTATAATTATTAAAAAAAACAAATTCATTCATCGATAACAATAAAAAAGAGAGTAACATCTCAACATTATTTAACAAAAATTAATTAATCTAAATAAAATAGAAGGATAGATTATGAAATTAAAAAATGATGGAAAGAAATAGTTTAAATAAACAACGTATAACAAAAAAAAAGTGTAAAGATAAATTATAAAATTAAAAAACAATATAAATGATTAATTTAAAGAAACTATATATACAATAAAAATACCTTCAAAATCATATTAAATAACCTATCATAAATCATGTTTTTAAATTAAAATAAAACTTAAAAGTGTGATGTGTTAGTTTATTCCTATTATAAACGATGAACGATGTATTTAAAATAGTATAGAATGAATAAATAGATATTATCATATTAAATAACCTATGATTAATCATCTTTTTAAATTAAAACAAAACTTAAAAAGTGTGATTTTTTAATTTATTCCTATTATAAACCATGTATTTGAAAATAGTATAAAATAAATAAATAGATATTATCATATTAAATAACCTATGATAATCAAGGTTACTTAATCTATCATAAATCATGTATTTAAATTAAAATAAAACTTAAAAAGTGTGATTTTTTAGTTTATTCCTATTATAAATAATGTATTTAAAAATGGTATAAAAGGAATAAATAGATATTTGTTAATTAAATATTGAGGTGAGATAATTTTTTTGTTAATTTATTTACCTTACAAATGATGTGGGCAAAAATAATAGAAAATATTGAGGTTATTGAGGTGAGGTAATTTTCCTATTTTATATATATATATATATATATATATAAGAAATAAAATTAATATTTTGAAGTTTTCCCTCACGTTTATCTCGATGGTTACTGTTTCCTCTTTTTTTGAAATTTTGTATGCTTGTTTTTTCCAAGTGATTCCTCATTTTCTATTATGATTTTATAATTATTATTCTTTTAAAAAAATATATAATCTTTTAATTGGTATGATCGGGATATAATTTACTTAATTTTTTGTATTAAAATTATAGTTTTGGATTCGAAACAAGTTTCGAGACAAAACGACAAAAGACACTTTTAACTAATAAAGAAGAAAAACAAACATTAAATAAGTTATGAGTAATAACGGACAAACGGACACGTGACCGTATGATCAAAAACTCGAACCTTTGACGATTTAAGCTATAAAGTTATAGATAACGTAATCACTTTTAGTTATAAAAATAAAAATAACAAATAATATATTATTAATGAATTTAACACTTAATCACTTAATTTACTAAATTTCCAAAATTCAAAAATCATGAATTTAAATATTATTTATTTGCTCAAAAGCCTAAAAGGATAAAGTATTATACCACATGTTAATTTTTTTAAAAAAACCAAATTATATTCAGTAATTTTTCTTTTTCTTTTTTATTAAAAAAATATATATACATTTTTTAAATACATAATAAAGAATTAGGGAATTTCAAAATGGAGTGCTATTTTTCTTTCATTTTTTCTTCTCTTTCTTTCTCTCTTTGGCTCTCTGAGCATTAAAAAAAAAGTCAGCACATCAAGTTATTGAATATTTTAAATAAATCCCCAAATTCAAAACTCCCTAAAATTCCTAATAATAAACTAAAATCTCCCACGTCATTAGTTACAAATGCTTTTTAACAAGCATTTGCCCCGTAGGTAGAACACATTCCAACCAATTCCCCAAAAATATAAATTTTGATCAAATTCGATCTAGTAACTAATCCCAACATTGACGTATTGAACAAACTCATATAAGGAAAAAATCTCAAATATCCTTGATAGTGAGACATATAATTGTCACTATAAATAAGAACCATGATTCCAACCGTCGTGATTAATATTCACATAATACAAGTGGATCGATCAAGTAGCAACTCTTAAGAAAAAGCATTATTGATAGTTTAAGACCATACTATTGATAGATATAACTACTATTCATTTGATCAATAGATAGATAAACTGAAAAAATCATAACTATACTTAACAATAAAATACTCGGAAAAGACCACATACGTCGAAGGTTTTTGGTTGCGGTCGGAAAAAGTAGAAGTCCCACTCCTATTAAGATAGGAATTGGAANAGAGGTATTTTTTTTGTTAATTTATTTACACTACAAATAATGTGGGCAAAAATAATAGGAAATATTGAGGTTATTGAGGTGAGGTGAAAAATAAATAGATATTTGTTAATTAAACAAAATGAAATATTGAGATGAGGTAATTTTAAGTTTTTTTTTTTTTTTTTTTTTTTT